>NC_058404.1:195460047-195543337 GCF_002201575.2 Neomonachus schauinslandi
TATATATATATATATATATATATATATATATATATATATATATATTTATTTATTTATTTATTTATTCCTATATAATAAGGAACCCTATCTATCTATCTATCCATCTATTATCTATCTATCATCATCTATGTAAACCATCTGGAAGCCATCCATATCTAATTTAAGAACAACAGTAAAAATCACACATCTCACTGAATAATATAGCATTTCGTTTTTCTTGTTTTTGTAATCTGTGGAAATAGAATCTTACTGTTTGTGGTAATCTATGACATTTTAGCTCAATAATATTTTTCTAAATTCACTCTTGTTGTGGACTGTTGTAATTCATTCATTTTCACTGTAGTACGATAGTCCACACATTGGCTTGTTAGCAGTTTCTTGCTGGTATGAGCTGCGCTGGTGTAAATATGTTTGCCTCCATCTCCTGGTACTTAAGAGTTTATAAGTTATTTTCATAAGTGGGACTGCTGGTGTGTATTATGCATCCGTTCAAATCTGTAACTCCCAACTGTTTGTCAAAATGCTTGTATTAATTTACAATTCCACCAGCAGTGTGCCAAGGTTCAATTTAATGAATATTCACAGCTAATATTTGATATTATCAGACATTTTTTTGCCAATCTCCTGGTGTAAAATAATTCTAATTGTGGTCTTAATTTAGATTTCCCTGCTTACTAATGAACTGGAACATATTTCATATCCTTTTCTTGACTACCTATGTTTATTGGCTATTTGTCTTTCTTTTTCCATGCAATTTTAGTTAACTACTAATTTGAGTTTTGTAATGGTTACTTCTTAAGGGTTTAAGTGTTTTTCAGGATTTCTATTTTTTTCTTGTGTCAGTTTTAGTAATTTATAATTTCTAGAATTTCTTCTGAGTTTTAAACATATTGGCATATGGTAATTCATACATTATTTTATCTTTTTCTTGTTTTAATTTGCTGGCTCTCTACTTATGGTTTCCTTTTTAACCCTAATATTGCTGATTTATGCCTCACCAAAGGATTATTTATATATTTAGTCTTTATTTTCTTTTATCAGAAGATTTGATTCGCTTCTGCTCGGTCTCATGCCGACATTAACTTTATCCCTCTGGAGGGTCCCCAGCTAAGTTGAAGAGTCTCAAGTTCATCTTCCAACTTTGCCCAGGGTAAATCAGATGTGCATAGCAGTGTTGGCATTTATGAGGATCCTGTCTTAGGTTCACTTATCTCCCCATGTCCTTATTTTTCTTCCAGGGTTGTTGTTGTTATTGTTATTTTATTATTTTTTTTTAACTTTACCTTTAGAGATTTTCTTTAATTTCTAATAAGCCAAGGAGTACCCTAGAAATCACAAATTTGTCATTTTTGCATGTACTGGGTATATTTTAGCAGGAAAGTTCTTCAGAGAATCCAGCCTAATATATATTCTTAGAAATCAAAGTATCCGTGCATTTATATTCAAACATCTATAAATATTTAATTTATGTGTATCTGTTATAATCATAAAGTTGGGTTTTGCTTCATTATAAATATGAATTTTTCTTAAAATTGAGTTTAGTTCATTTATACTTATGGACATACAAATGTGTTAAGGCTTAGTTTTGCAAGTTTATCATATATTTTTTTTGTTTTTTTTTTAAAAAGTTTTTCATTATAAAGTTTTTTTTTTTTTTTTTTTTTTTTTTTTGTTTGGTGTTTACCTGATATTTGGAAGGTCTGTATGTTGGTTTCTTTAATAATTATAATTTTTGTATGCTATTCTTAAATTTCTATTTGTTTTTGTACCTTAAAATTCCTATTTATTAAGACATTTCTATTTTTTTTTTTACTGATTACCTTCAATAAACTATGACCTCACAATTAAAAACTGCCAAATACATAAAGGAGTTGGTCAAAATGAGTGACAATGAGCAAAGAATAATAGACCATATTTAATCCTCCCTGAGGAATTCAGATATTGGGTTTATCAAATACAAAATATGGAGTAACCATCATGTTAAAAGTTGAATAAATAAGCTGGGAGCAAAAACTGGACTAAAGAATAAAAAAAATAAAAAATGCGTGGCAAATATAAAAAAGATCCAAATGGAATATCTGAAAATTAAAAACAATAAAATAAAATTGTTGAAATGACAAATTCAGTGTATTTGCAGCAGTAAGTGAGACATAGCTAAATAAAAAAGATCATGTTATTTATTTACTTAAATTTTTAATTCAGAGTACAGCACTGAGAGACAGGTATGCAGGTAATATGAAATAAAGATTAAGGAGAGAGAGGATAGACTGAGGAGGTGTGGCATGCCTTTAAAGTTTCGGAAGGAGGAAATTGAGACAAAATACTTGTGGAGATAAAGACTGAGAATTGTACCACGTGATTAAAGATGTGATTTTGCATACAAAGAATGACAAATACAAAAATACTCTATATTGTGACGCCTTGAAATAAAACTTGAGAATACTAAAGACCATGAAAAGGTGTTAAAAGCAACTATGAAGGTAAAAATTTATCACATACTTAAGAATGACAATTAAGCTGGACAACAGGCTTACGGCAAGGGGCAGCAACAGGATCCAGGGGGTGTGCTCTGATATTGTCAGAGCTCTGAGAGAAAACAATGTTCATTGGGATGCCCAATAAATGAAGATGGATTCTTGGAATTATTAGGTTATTGTTAACATATTCAAGTCTTTGTAAAATCATTTCTAAATGTAGGTCTTGTTTATATAGATTATACATTCTCGTATAGTAATATAACACAATATATATAACACAAATATAACACAAATGTAATATAGAAAGCAGGTGAAATAGGACAGTGATCTTTTTTGTCGTAGCTAAGCTGAGATGGCTCCCGATGGTCTCCGACTCTTAATAGTTACACATTGTGCTGTCCCTTCCTGTGTTATATCAGGCTGATGAGCCACAGAATGTAGCAGAATATATGGTATTGTTGGTTCCATTTCTCTCTTTTGGATCACTGACTCTGGGGGAAGCAAGCTGTCCTGTGTGAGGAGATGTTTATTTGGTGAGTAACCAAGGCTCTCAGCCAACAGCGGGCAGAGAATGGAGGTTTCTGGCAAATAGACACACAAGTGACATTAGAAATTGATCTGTCAGCCTCAGTCAAGGTTTGACATGGCTGCCGGTCAGCTGACCATTGACATCTAGACTTCAACCTGAGACTGAACCATCCCAGTAAACTGCTTCTGAATGCCTGAACCAAATAACAACAGCAACAACAACAACAACAACAAAAACTAAAACTGTGAGATGAAGGGTTTTTGTTTAAGTCATTGAGTTTGGAGTTATTTGGTGCCTGGCAATAAACAACTAATGCATTACTTAATATGTGTATTAGTCAGCTCAGGCTGGCATACAAAATACCATAGACTGGGTGGCTTAAGCAATAAGAATTTATTTCTCACATTTCTGAAAGATGACAAGTCCAAGATCAAGGTGTCAGCCTATTGGGTGCCCAGTGAGGGCTCTCTTCTTGGCTTACAGGTGGTCACTTTCTCCTTGTGACCCTGTATGGTAGACAGAGAAAAGAAGAAAGCATGTCTCTTCCATCATGGGGGCACCACCCTCATGACCTCACTTAAACCTTCATCTCCCAATGCCATCACATTGGGGGCTAGGGCTTCAACATGTAAATGTGGGGGAGAAGGAGGCACAACTCAGTCCATAGCAATGTGAGAAAAACATTAATATTTTGGTGGCTACATAAGCAGTAACATTAATTGCAGAAACTCTTCCAAAGCCGCAAAATCATAGATGACGTATTTCAAGATACCTGGGACATGAAACACAAGTGTGTCCCCAGAATCTGCTTGATTTCTCTTTCTGGAACAAGCTATTGTTCATGCTTCCTCTTTTCCCCCTCTTATATGTGCAGTTAATTTTATATAAAGAAGATTATCCCATTGCCTTTTCACTAAAAAATGTGTTATGGGATTATTTCCAACTCAGTCTAAAAAAATATATGCATCAAATTTTGTACAGGCTGCAGAGTATCCCATTACTCGAATAACCATCATTTATATAACCTATCCAATATCGATGTGCATTTAGCTTGTTTCCATTGCCTTGATTAACAAAACTGAGATGAATATCCTTGTACATTCATCTTCGTAGTACTGCTAAATTACTGCCTCAGGAAAAGTTTCTAAAAGTGCAGTAGTTCTGCAGAAGCAATGGGCATCACATTTCATATGATTTATTTTCCTTTTCTGTTTGAAATTATATGCTCATCTTTTTCTGAAGTGATATGATTGTCTCCTGCCAAAGAAGGGGAAACAAGCTAAATCCCTTCCTATTTTATCCCAAATGTATCATTCTATCACTTTCTAATTTCCTATCATTGTTTATTTAGACAAAGAGTCATATTTCAATTTCTCTTCATGTCACACTTTTTAAAATCAGTATTAATTTAACATAATATTAAACTGATATTTTAGCACTATCTTGCTTCTCTCAACTTTATTGAATTTACTTTGGGTTGCAAAAGTAATACATCTTCACTGTAATAAGGTTAACTAACAAAGTACAAATTAACTCAAATTTGGCTATGGACACCAAAAAGCAAGGCAGCAATAAATTGGCCAGTGGGCGTGTCTTTTCTTTAGCAATGGCCTGGACTCTCCAGCAAACAAGGAAAACCCTCTCCGTTTTTGCTTAGCCTCACCCCTCATTTTCTTATTTTCCTTGTTTCAGAATCACATTATGCATGTTGGTGGGGTAACAGAGCTTTTGATAGCATTAGACTGTGCTGTCTCAGAAAAGGAAAGATGCATGCAGTTTAAAAAAGTAGACTGACTTAAATATAGGAACACCTGGGAAATTTCTGAGGAATGACAATAAACTAACTGCAATCAAACAATCTCAATCCACTGACAAGAGCACATGGATGATTCTGAACCCTTGACCCTAGCACTGAGGCCGTAAGAACCCAAGTGGAAGTCCCTACGGCCAAGCTAAGGAAAAAGGATTTGGAGATACCCAGCCCTGAGCCCCAAGCAATGTATTATCACAGTACAAACAATCGCCCTTCCTCATTTATCTGGACAAAGTCTAAGAATGGGAGGAGGCCCTTAAGATATCTGATTATGGACTTTTCATCCTTGGGTAGAGAGGACATCAGGAAAATTGAATTTTATTATGCTTTAATTTTTAAAAACGTGGAATTTATTGCACCATGGCTATCATGGAATAACCAATGACAGTAAAATTCAGATTGTTTCATTCATTCATTCATTCATTCATTCATAAATTCATTCATTCTTTCCCCCAGCGATTTATTGTTAGCTTACTAAAGAGTGGAAGTATAATAATGGACAGACATAGTCACTGTTCTCACAAAACTTCAGTTGAATATGGAAGGTAGATTTAAAAATACCACAGAAGTACATATACTATTATAAATTATTATATCCTTCAGATTAAAAAGATGACCTGATCCATCAAACTCATTACCAACTTTACCCAGGGTTTCCCTTCTCAGAATACTAGTTCTAAACCAGTTCTTAAAGAATTAAAAAGAAACAGCATATCTGGTGGTGGGTCAGCAGGAAAGAACTTCACCAATTACCATGTGACACAGTGCCTATGTTAGTCACCTCTTAACCTTTTTTTTTTTTGCACGTTTCAGCATCCGTGTATCTGGTTTAAGTGCATTTGCCCCTTTGTTTATTGTCTTCACTCATAGTGAAGATGTCAAATTCCTGAAGGCAGAGACTTTGCTTTATCCACCGTATTTGTATTTGTAGTGGTCAGAAAAGTTCCGAAGGCATACATAGTTTATGCTTGACAAATAAATAAGTAAACAAATCTGAGTCAGGGCTCCTTATGATGTCAATTTCCACGCTGTCATATTAAACAGTGTGAAAATCTTGAATAACTATAACATATATTTCTACAAAGACAGATGTTGTGAACTCTGAGATATATAACACATACAATATTTGACTTCTCAGTTCCTTCTGTTCAAATCCAGAAACACTGACTTTCCTTCCCTTCAGCCAATCAGAATAGCCTGACACAAAGATCCTCTGGAAGACCTCAGATTTGGAGCTCTGTGTGCCAACCTCCTTCTTCCTTCTTCTCTGCACCCAACACAATTATTCATTTCTTCTTTCCTTTTAGATATAAAAACTGCAAATCTTATTTCTTAGAAGGGCAGTGAAGAATTGCTGTACTATTCTAGCCTTCCCATTAAGGCACAGAAGAAACATTCCAGTTCACATAGTGAATATGCCTCTGCCCTTACTCATTAAGAAACTATTCCCCCCTCTTTCCAAGTCTTGTGTTTAGAAGGAAAGTTGTCATTGTGTTCCCACACCTTCACTTACTTGCTTTCTCGTGCATTATCTAATGTTTTGCTGAAATACAGGGATTTCTCCAAATTTTGCTCTCATCCCCCAAAAAACCCACGCAATACAGTTGTTGGTTACCCAAGTTTTTCGTTCTTATAAAGCTACTATAAAAGGTAATTTCTCCTTTTCATGGTGGATGCCACCTAAATGCGATTCTCCCGCTTCTTATACCCAAATAACAATTATTTGTGTTACAACGCTCTGTTGCTCACTGACACTTCAGCAGCAGGAATTAAAGCTGTTTCTCTCTTGCTGAGATCTTGTTGTTTAACTCTTTCATTCCCTTTAGACAGGTATGGTTGTTATACACCATCATACATTTAATAGACACAGTTTATATTTGCCAAATGGAGGTCAAATGGGAGCACTTAGGTTTGATTCTGAATCCTTCTGATGTTGCTCTTTTCTTTTCTTTTTTAATTCTCTCCCCTTACATTTTCCAGGAGACATAGCCATCTTAACATATCCCTACCTCAGCAAACATGGATTGGACATAGAGGTCAGTTGTACACTCTGGAGGGTCTGGACTCAATGATGCATACTCTATTTTCCTTTTTGATCTAATTAATATGGAAAAATAAAATAAGATAAAAACAGGCAGGAAGGCAAACCGTAAGAGACTCTTAACTATATGGAACAAACTGAGGGTTGCTGGAGGGGAGGTGGGGGGGGGTTAGGGTAACTGGGTGATGGGCATTAAGGAGGACACGTGATGTAATGAGCAGTGGGTGTTATATGCAACCGACGAATCACTAAATTCTACCCCTGAAACTAATAGTACACTGTATGTTAACTAAATTGAATTTAAATTTTTTTTTTTAAAGATTTTATTTATTTATTTGTGAGAGAATGAGAGAGAGCACATGAGAGGGAGGAGGGTCAGAGGGAGAAGCAGACTCCCTGCCGAGCAGGGAGCCCGATGCGGGACTCGATCCAGGGACTCTGGGATCATGACCTGAGCCGAAGGCAGTCGCTTAACCAACTGAGCCACCCAGGCGCCCTTGAATTTAAATTTTTTAAAAAAATATGTTTTCTCAATCCAAACTAGGACGTTAGTCACAAGTTAAAAAAAAAAAATCATGAATACGGAGCAGCAATGTATTGATGGTGAATCATATTTCGACAGACATTTACAACATGGAGCTATAAATGATAGAGCATTTGCAGGAAAAACAGGAAAGGGGTACCTATACTGGTCTTCAGGATTCAGCTATTATCTTCATCTCTGAGTTTTTTCAGACTTTCAAAGTGGTACATTTCTTTATGGAAACAGCGAGATTCTGTGAATTGTAACAGTGTTTCTGGTTGCAGAATAGCTACTTTATCACGAGTAAAGAGGATTTGTATTTCGGCGATACTGAAGGCTGAGCGGGGTATAGAAATCCACAGTTGGCTACTGTGGCTCCTGACTCTGTAAGAATTATGTCCCCTAATGTCTGAGAACTCCACCCTGTCAGCTGATTTCCAGAGGATCGCACCAGAGATACCTAAAATAAAACCATTCAAAGGGATGGTTATTATAAATAACTCCCTGTCCTTTCCCTTGACTTTACACATAGCCACTCTGCATTATTCCGGCACTGACTATCCATGCTGTGAATAACTCAGTCTTCCACAGCCTCTTCTCCCTCTTGATGTCTGACTTTTGCCCTCTTTTGAATCATTAGAGATTTCACTGAGGTGGACAAAGAAAGGGAATCGACATTAAAAAGATGGGTAATCCAGGTCCCTTAATAGTGGATCCATTAAAAAAAAATGCTATTATTTGTGATAGCAGCAGCACAATTTTTAAATATAAGTAATGGGTAAAACAGTATGGTGAAACTAATAAAATGACTAAGAACAGTGCTTAAGTTTTTCATTCAACAAGTATCCATTACATGTTATGTGTCAAGCACTAAAAGTGCTTTTAATCTAGTGTTGAATAAAAATAACGACAACAGCAACAATAATAATAAATAGTAACCCACCCTTCAGAATCTTGCATTCTAGTCGGGGAAAACAAGTGAAAAAAATAAGTAAGTATGAAAACTGTAGATAATTATAAATGTTCAAACAGAACAGTGGGATAGAGAGATGATGAGGGAATTGCTCTAATACTGGGATTAATGTCATTTCTACATTGAGGTGCAAAAACTCAATGGGATAATTAAAGAATGAGTGCAACCCAACTCAGGAGCAGGCCATATAAAAAAATTAAACATAGACTCACCATATAGCCTAGCAATTCCACTCCTGGATACACACTCAAAATAATTGAAAACATTTGTTCACTCAAAAACGTGCACACAACTGTTCCTAACACCAACATTCATAGCCAATGGGTGGAAACAAGTAAAATTTTCATCACCTGACAGACAGATAACTGATAGCCATGACCTGATATATCCATATGAAGAAACATATAGATATACTAAAACCCACTGGATTGTACACTTTGAAAGGGTAAATTTTATGATGCATGAATTACATCTCAAAAAAAGAGAACTTGATAACTTATGTATCTACTTGCTAAAAAAGTAATCCTTTCAATACCGAACTCTGATTATGTCACTCATCAGTTTAAAATAACAGACCTTCGGACCTATAGGATGAAAGTCAAGCACACGGAGTCAACACACAAGTTCTTTATTAAATGGTCTCTGCCCAATTCTCCAGCCTCTTCGGCAGTCATTCCTCTCCACAACTTCCCTGAGTCATAAAAAACACTCACCTTTGCTTTTCCACGCCATGAGCTCTCCTGCATATTATACTTGCTCAACTCCCCCTTCTTGGAATAGTTTACCCTCCTCCTTCAACTAGTTAATTGCACTTGTCCTCTAAAACTGAATGTAAAATATTACCATATTTGTAGTGACCTCCTCTCAGAGCCCTCAGCCCAATATTTAGAAACACTTGCTTGTGGTCCAATGCTGCTGTGTATTCATGGTTTTTGTTTGTTTGTTTGTTTGTTTTTTGGTGTGTGTGTGTGTGTGTGTGTGTGTGTTTAAACTTGTGACTAACGTCCTAGTTTGGATTGAGAAAACACATTTTTTTTTTAATTTAAATTCAATTTAGTTAACATATAGTATATTATTAGTTTCAGGGGTAGAATTTAGTGATTCATCAGTTGCATATAACACCCACTGCTCATTACATATTCCAATATTCATTTGGATATACATTCTGCATATCATAGACCTTTTTCAAATTGTATTATGAGCTTCTGTTTATTCATTCATCTCCTCTTTTATAAGGTATGCTTTGTGAAAGGAGGGATTGTTCATGTTTTCTTCAATGTGTCTTCAACACTTGTCAGAGTGAGTGGTCAGTAAAATTGTTGTGACTTGAATATGAATAACATGTTAGTTTTCAGGCCAAAGTCATTAAGTCATAAATAAAGAGGATTTTAATAAAATAGAATATGTTGTGAACCTTGGTAAAAGCTTACATTTATAGAAAACCGGGGGAGTATAGGACACCAGAGTAAGGTAATAAGGTTTGTCAGAAAGAAAAACTTATTACATGTGAATCCATTTTTTGAAGTTTTACAGAAGAATGGATGTTTGTCTCCAAATCCTAGCTGGTGTCCAGCTCATAGTATGTGCTCAACAAATACTGAATTAATTAAAAAGTAATGCTATGAGCCTAAATATTGTCTCTTTTTTAAGAGTTAAGTAATAGAAATTAGATTGTAAAAATCAATATGTATCAAGTTTTCAAGAACCAATTAAGATTGCCAAAATTAGTGAAAAAAGCTACAGTAGTATTTCCCAGTTAAACAAGTTTTCCAGGAATAAAATTTAATTTTTGTCTCACCAACATACTAACCAGTATTTAGTATAATAAATATAATGAGACATTTTTACACAGTGGTCAATTTGTTAGGCACAAATAACTGTAAACCAATAAAAATGCCCTTCCTAATACACTGAGGTCACACTATGTTGATCACAAATACAAAATTTTAACACTTTTCAGTTTGAGGCTAATTTCATATACATTAACCTTTGAAACCCATACATGCATATAAAATAACCAATTCAGGCATTTACATAATTTTAAAGATAAATGTAAATGATTCTCCATGATGACAGTTAAGAGGCAAAGGAAAGGTTAAAACAGAATTTATCAAGTAGAAATAAAAAACATTAAGTTGGTTTATTCAGAAGAATTGTATTGATTTGCCAGAACATGGGGACCCAGAGAGGATAAGATTTAATAAGTATGAGGGAGATAAACCAAAAATATAGTAGAAAGGATCAGCAGAGTTAAGTGACTTTATCAAAACCACACATGCCAGTTTCCCTAGCAATGGGAGCTGCAACTGTCTGTACTTACATTATTTTTTAATTATATGAAAATGGTGTAAATTGTAAATAAATGATAAGGCATTGCGGAAAAGTGGGGGGAAGAGTTGGGGTGGATGTGAAACAAAGTAAAAGTTCACGAAGGAGAAGAACTTTAGTTGCGTATGAACAAAAGTTATCCTGAGCTTGTATGTGTAGAAAACTTGTGTCAAAGTAGGTTTTAACTCTTCAACTGGATGATAAGAGCTCACAGCATATGTATTACCCCCTGTACTCCTTTGTCACCCAAGTTCTACCTTCACCTCCAGCATAGTGTTACCAGATAGAATACAGATGGTTCTCATGGGTTTGCTTGGGCCCATTCAGTCCCTGAAGCCACCAAGATCATACCTTATAAGATTTGAGGAGCTCCACTCTTATTAGTGAATGGTCTGAGAAGACTGTGGAGTTGTGCATGCCCATGTCCCTGAAAACAGATGCAGAAAATTTTAGGCAACAGGTGTCTATGATCTGCCAACTTTCTATGTTAGCCCTATCACAGGGGTCAGTCACCATGATCTACCCCTGGCCTGGCCCTGCTTTCTACTTCCCATGGTGGCTTCCTACTAGTGCTGGAGTGTGCTTTGTCAGTAATTCCATAGTACTCCCTCTTCCTGGCCACAGGGCTGGGGTCTGCTACAAACTCTCTTCTTCAGTGCACTGAGCAAGCTTTCATTATGGACCACTTGCTGTGGTTTAGAAGTCTCCATTTGGAAACGTGTAGCTAGGGCAGCTCAGGTTGTGACAGTAAACACCTGCATCTCTTGATAATAGTACATAGTAGCACACTGTATTAATGTAATAGACACACTTCGCTAATTTGCTTTAGTGTCTGTCTGTGATGTGGTGTGTGTGCATGTGCATGTGTGCACATGCTTTTCTGCAGCCAATTTTAGAACAAAGTTTTCTCTCAAACTGAAGTTACTTCCCTCATTAAGTCAGTAAACAAATGCAAACAGTAAAACCTCTTACATTCAGTTCTTCCTTAGCTCTAGAATAAAACTGGAACTTCATAGCTCAGCTTGGATGATCCTCCATGATCTAGCTACCCCCTACCGGTCCAGCTTATCTAAAACTATGAATATTCTCCTTTCCCCTTTTTTTTTTTTTTTGGTCAGGTATTCCAACAGCCTTCTTGCCTGGTACCTTAAATGTAATAAGCAGAATGTAAAAATCAGAATGTTTCCACCGTCTGGTCTTCACTCCTATTGTTCTGTCAACCTTTCTGCTCCACACGCTCAGCCCAGACCATATCTCTCCATGGCCCATTTCCAATTTTCTGATTCACATTAATCACACATACCCAGGCTTTTAAAGTTGTCCTGCCAAACCTCTCCTCAGAACTCCTTTCACTTCATCTTCAAGTATGTTTGCCTCCTCCAGAGACTGAAAATTCTGTAAAGTGAGAGACAATGCCCCATCCACCCCAAGTGTTAATGCACGTGGGACGCTCTCAAAAACCACAGCTGCTCTCGGAGTTAAGCAAATAGAGTATGAAGTTCATTTTTTAATAAAAAAGAAAACTAATGTTTACCAAGCAAATATATGTGTCAGGCATTGTAAAACATATTATTTATCTCCCTGCAGGAGTTTCTATTCCTCATATATATTTGGAAAATATAAGTGATTCTTTTGGCATTTAAGTTGAATAGGGTTAATAGTTAATCCTTTTTCTTCAATTCCCTCCTCCCATTTTTGTCACTATTAGTGTTGTCCTGATGAGGCTCGGGTTGAGAGAGAACAGTATGATCTCACACCGTTGTTACAAAGCCCTGATGTGTGGGCTTTCTGGGGCTTTCAGCAGACAGCACTGTCTTTATGAAGCATCCATTGCTTTGCTACCAGTGACTCATCTGCCCCACATTGTTTTACCTCCAGCAAGAGAGTGAAGGGTACAGTCTTCAGGATGTGGCAGTGTTTTAGGTGCTGGCTCAAGTCTATTGTGATCATCAAAGCTGAAATTTGAAGCAAGAAGTAGATTTCACACAAGGCAGGGGATTGAGAGAAACAGATGTTCTCTCAATACCAGCAGAACCCGCCTTTGTGAGGGAAAGAGAGATGTGTCCATGATCCTCCTGGAGGACAGTCTGCATGTACCCCAGAAAGCAGAACTGCAGGAAGTCTGCCTTTTCCTGGCACGGCAATAATTTGGAATTATATGGGGTATTTCCATGATCCAGCCTCCTTTCAACAAGAATATCTGCTGGGGTTTCATTTTTTTTTTAAGATATTATTTATTTGACAGTGAAAGAGAGCGAGCGCATGAGCGGGGATAAGGGCAGAGGGGGAAGCAGACTCCGTGCTGAGCAAGAAGCCCAATGTGGAGCTCTATTCCAGGACCCCAGGATCATGACCTGAGCCAAATACAGACCCTTAACTGACTGAGCCACCCAGGCGTCCCTCTGCCAGGGATTCAAGTCAGACATTGTTTTTTGTTATATGGAACACATTTACCTAAAATTATCGTTGATCTAGCACATGCTGATGTTTTCTACAGAAGCAGGATAGAGCAAATACACACACAGCCCCATGAAGACATGTGAGATTTTGTATCCCTTTATATGATGTGGAGTGCCAGGGATAGGTTAATGGATGATTCCATGAAAAAACAAAAAACAAAAAACAAAAAAAACCCAGGAAAATGGAAAGTCAACAGTTTCACTGCCTGATGGTGAAAAATCATAACACATTTTCTGTTTCATGATGGAGGGGTCTTGTGGCATTAGTACTCAGTGTCCCTGCCAAAAGCATCAATCCAGATGGGAACATTAATTTATTTGACCAGATGTGTGACAATGTCACTCTGAAAGGTGGTTCCAGTATGCTGAACTGGCATATATCATCAGAAATTGCACTGCTAATAGAATATATCGAATTAACAGCTCTCTAGTGAGACCTCAATCATTTCAAACCATAAAGAATGTAGGAATTTAGAGTTAAAAGGCTTTAGATCCCAGGTAGTCTGGAAGTCTCATTTGATACAAGAGGAAGTGAAGGCTCAAAGCGGTAAAATATGTTGCATGAATTTCTTAACCTATGTGTGGCAACATTGATAATTGATTCTAGACCCCACAACTACCTAACTAGACCTAACCAGGTCATGCTCTATGACCTTAATCACATTTTCATATTTTCTTCCATTTTTCACTCAACAGTGAAGCATTGAGTACCCACTGTATGATATCTTTTTTTTTTAAGATTTTATTTATTTGACAGATAGAGAGCACAAGTAGGCAGAGTGGCAGGCAGAGGGAGAGGGAGAAGCAGGCTCTCCGCTGAGCAGGGAGCCGGACGTGGGGCTCGATCCCAGGACCCTGGGATCATGACCTGAGCCGAAGGCAGCCGCTAAACCGACTGAGCCACCCAGGCGCCCCAAACCCACTGTATGATATCTTAAGCACTAGGCAAACAGTGGTGGAAAGACAAGCAAGATCCCTGCTTTTGAGGGAGCTACCTTGGAGTGACCAGCATCAGACATAAATGAAATGCATGTGACCAAAGACAAGAGCAAAGAAGAAAATGCAGTAGGATAGTAGAGTAGAGTAGAGGTAGGGTAGAGAAGGATGTGCCAATCCTCTTCATATTCATAACTACAAAAAGGAGCCAATGGAGTGATTAAAGATGTTTTTAAAAAGTAGAAATGGCGGGCGCCTGGGTGGCTCAGTTGGTTAAGCGACTACCTTCGGCTCAGGTCATGATCCTGGAGTCCCGGGATCGAGTCCCGCATCGGGCTCCCTGCTCAGCAGGGAGTCTGCTCCTCCCTCTGACCCTCCTCCCTCTCATGCTCTCTGTCTCTCATTCTCTCTCTCTCAAATAAATAAAATCTTTAAAAAAAAAAAAAAAGTGGAAATGGCAAGTGTGGGGTTCACATGAGCTTGGAGAGGAGGAGGAAGACAGGCTGATGTGGCTGCAGCATACTGAACAGTGTAGAAGGTGGCCAGCTCATACAAGGCCCGTGAGTTCAATTTTATTCTAAGTTTGATGGGAAACCATTGGAGGGATTTACACAAAGGGGCAATAGACTCCAATGGTTAAGCACCTAATTGCACAGTCTATCCCAGGACATGCGATTTTTCAGGCTACAGAGCACTAGAGTGCTCTGTACTCTACACTTATATATGCACTGTAGAGTTGCACTCTACAGTGTAGCAGACACTGTAGAGTGCAACTCCTACCCAATTTTGTATTCAATTACCATATCATTCAGGTTCCTATTTGAATTAATGGTAAGGTTGAGAAAGCTTTAGAACAAACTGCAGTTAAGCAATCAACCCGTTTTTTTCTTT
This sequence comes from Neomonachus schauinslandi, assembly GCF_002201575.2. Classification (NCBI taxonomy): domain Eukaryota; kingdom Metazoa; phylum Chordata; class Mammalia; order Carnivora; family Phocidae; genus Neomonachus; species Neomonachus schauinslandi. Next base: position 195,475,018 of record NC_058404.1, read on the forward strand.
TAATTAATAGACTATTGTTTTGAGCAGTTTTAGGTTTACAGAATTGAACAAATAGTGCAAAGAGTCCTCATATACCCCCTCTTCCCCTCATATTTCCCCTATTATCAACATCTTGCATTAGAATAGTACATTTGTTGGAACCAATGAACCAATATTGACACATAATTATTAACTAAAGTCCAGAGTTTACATTAATGTTACTATGTTGTTCTGTACTATGGGTTTTGACAAATGCACTGTCATTTATCCACCGTTATGGTATCATACAGAATAGTTTACCACCCTAAAAATTCCCTGTGCTCCACATCTTCTTCCTTACCCCCAAATCCCTGGCAACCCCTAATCTTGCTACTGTCACTATTGCTATCTCATATAATTGGAATTACATGTAGTGTGTAGCCTTTTCAGACTGGCTTCTCTAAGTAATGTGCATTAAAGGTCCCTTTATGTCTTTTCATGGTTTGATATTCATTTCTTTTTTATCACTGAAAAAGTATTCCAGTGTATGGATGTACCACAATGTGTTTATCCATTCATCTTTTGAAGTACATCTTGGTTGCTTAGAGTTTTTTGACGATTATGAATAAAGGTGCTATAAATATTTGTGTGCAGTGTTTATGTGGACACAAATTTCCAACACATTTGCATAAATACCAAGGAGCATGATTCTCAGATTGTATGCTAAGAGTATGCTTAGCTTTGTAAGGAACTGCCAAACTGTCTTACACAGGGACTGTGTATGTGTATGACACTGTTGTATGCCTACTAGTAATGAGTGAGAGTTCCTGTTGCTCCACATTCTTACCAGTATTTGGTATTTTCAGGGTTTTTTGGATTTTAACCATTCCAGTAGATGTGTAGTGATATCTAATTGTTTTAATTTGCAACTCCCTAATGATGTACAACATTGAGTATTTGTTGATTCATTTGTTCTTAAAAAGTAATGTATAAATTACTTATTCCTATGATAATATCATATGTATATACATATATATGCATATATAAATATACAGATACATCTAGTGTGTGTGTATATATATACATACAAAACTGTATATATATGTGTATATATACAGTTATATATATACATGTATGTACTTATACATATACAGAGCATCATCATATTTATTTATAGATGTTATATATATATATACATGAAACTATGGTGATGCTCTATTTTTTAGTTCACCCAGACTATATTTAGTACCTATTGTGCTCTAGTGTCTAGACCAGGCACTAAAGAAACAGGTGATTCTCACAGCACCTCCTCTCCTTTCATGATGTCATGATCTAACACAGAGGGCTTACATAGCTTACCTAGCTGAGCTGTGATAAAGGGAAATATGGGAGCCATGAGAGCCCTGAGGAGTGATACTCCTCCTTAATGGAATCAGAGAACTTTCTGAAGCAAGGAATCCTAGAACTGAGTTAAAATGAGGCAGAAGAGTTTACCAGTTTGTCACAGGAAAGTGGAGTCCTGGGTCATCCAGCCTGGGGTCTCAGGGAGAGAAGTAAAGCTTAGCAGTATTGTCATGGCAAACACCCAGGAGGGGTAATGGTAGAGCGGTCAACTTAGGCCAGTAGTAAGAGGATTTGAGTGATATAAAGAACACTGATGGTTATTTGGCTCTGAAGGCAATATCCATATCGAAGTCAGTTTCCCAATAATGGAAGCTTATTTACTTATTAAGCCTGGTCATTATAAGAGTTCTTAATATCCATAAAATACAGAGTTTTGATGGCAATGCCACACAGTTTTAGTAATGTAATACCATCATATTAAATACAACTTGACTCTTATAATTTAAAAAAATTTCTATTACATGATGGAAGCATAACAAAATGCAAATATATTTACAAAATTAGGTAACGATCTCATTCATAAATTATGGTAATTAATATTCTGGTTTATAATATTTCATGTTTTCACTATGTATGTATAGACATTTGTATTAAGAACATTGATCACTGAATGCTCTTTCACTTCATTAAATGGCAGTTTGCGACATCGTTCTTAATGACTTCTGAGTAATCAATCTGTGAAACAAACAAAGCATGATTTATTTACCTATTCTCCTCTGAAGGTTAGTTCAGGCACCTCCGCTTTTCCATATTATAAATAGATCTGAGATGAAATTATGGTATTTAATCTTTGGGAACCAATTCAATTATTTAACTAGGGTACTTCTTTATGAGGTTAAGTTTCCGGGTCAAAGTGTATGCACCTATTTAGTAGGGCTTTGATAAATATTGCTAAATAATTAAGTAAGTCTAAAAATATGACAATAATGCATGTATGTATACATATAAATATATACACATATGCATATACATATATACAAGTGTATATATATATATATTAACATTCATTTTCACACTCCTTGTATTATTTATTTTAATGTTTATCAATATCAAGGACAGAACATATGTCAGGATTGTTTTATTTTGTCATGATCATCTCTTGCCTGGTCCAAAGTTTTATCTCCTAATTCTGTCTCACTTCAGTTCTGGTTACTGGCAATATCTCCTCTACAGAACAGCCAAGGGATCTCTTCACAAAGTGAATCCATCCTATCACCTTCTTCACTCAAAATCCTTCAGTAAGGTCTTGTTACTTCTGTCTCCCGGAAGGGGGAGACAGAGTTGGACAGCCCTCCCTGCTGGGTTGTTAAGCACTGAAGAGATCTGGCTTTGTTTTACAATGATGCTGGGTTAGTAGGTTAAATTTTCCCTTCCATTCAAGTGTGTTTACTCCTTTCTTCCCAAAGGATTCTCCCCCTAGAATAAATTAGAATTAGAATAAAACCTAATTGGTCTTATTAGATAGAGTCCTTTCCTACCTGCCTGATCTAATTTCATACTCTGCCTATTAACTCCCTCCCGTGACTCCCCTTGTCCCACTCCCACATCTTTAAACTTTATTGACACTGCTCTTCTGTTCCTTAAGGTATGGCCCTGCTCCTCCCCTCCCTGGAACATTTCCTGATATAGATGTAGACTGGTGCCTTCTCCTGATTCAGGACTCAGCTTACATATTACCACCACAGAGAGCTTGTCCCAGAAGACCCTAACCAAGGGAGCCTCTGCTCCAATTCCAGTGATCCTGTAAGATTACCCTGTTCTGTTGCATTAACAGCCCTATTATTATCTGAAAGTATTTTGTGTTTTCATTTGATTCCCTTTTGTAAACAGATACCTGGGACCTTGTCTGTGTTCTCCATTCTGTGTTATGCCTAGCACCTTGATTGCTCCTGCCATGTTTTAGACAATTAATAAGTACATGTTGAATGATTGAATGGGTTGAATGTTCTATTTTTGTTCTTTCTATAATAAATTGTCTATTCCTAACTGTAGCCCATTTTTCTATTGGATGTTCATCTTTTACCCCCTTATAAGAATTCTCTGGCATATGGGCAATGTTAATGCTTCTCCTGACATTTCTTTTAAATATTCCCTCAGCAATCATTTACTTTATAACTGTTTAATGATTTCTATGATACAATATTTCTTAAATTTTTACTTCTCAAATGTATAGCATTTTTTTTTCCTTTCTGACTTTGTAGCCTATTTGTGAAGCTCTTCCCTACAAGTTAATATGCGTATGTGTCTGTACTTTCTCCTAGAATCATTATATACATTTTCATTAACATATTAATACATGTGTAAGTTATTTTATTATAGATAGTGAAATACTGGTCAAATACTATTTTTTCAGAGGAAACTTATTGTTCCTCTCAAAACTATGTATTTTGAAAAATCCATTCTTCCCCAATCATTCAAATGGTGATCTTCATCACATTCTAAATTGCCTGTTTTTTTTTTTTTTAAAGATTTTATTTATTTATTTGAGAGAGAGAATGAGAGAGAGCACATGAGAGAGGGGAGGGTCAAAGGGAGAAGCAGACTCCCTGCCGAGCAGGAAGCCCAATGCGGGACTCCATCCAGGGACTCCAGGATCATGACCTGAGCCGAAGGCAGTCGCTTAACCAACTGAGCCACCCAGGTGCCCCTCTAAATTGCCTGTTAATTTCTATATTGTTAGCATAGCATTTTAATTATTTTAATTTTATAAGCTTTAATAATAGTAAGGCAAGGCATCCTATAATATTTATTTGCATTTCTGCTATGTTTGCTCTTCTGGAGAAGCTGGAAGATATTTTTGTCAAATATGTCCCAAATCCCCATTGACATTTAAGTTAATATTTTGTTTTTCAAAAATGTATTATTAATTTAGGTAGATTTAAAAACTTTATCATTTAATTCTTCTCACATAAGTCCATAATCTAAACTCTATCTATATTTTTTAATGTTCCTTGAATATCCCTAAATTAATGCCTCTTTATATTAAAAAAAATATGCTTATGTAGTCCCTGAAGATTTCTTGATCAATTTATTCTCAGTTATTTACATTTTTGTTTCCACCATATCTAGGGTCTTATATTTTGGAGTGGTTATCATGTAATAAAGGAAAAAAAATTTGCCTTGAAAATTAACCATTTCACTATTATTATTTGTTAGCTCAAATGCTTTTTTAAGCTGAATCTATTGGATTTTCCTAGTAAGCATTCAGTTATTTCCAAATGGCAAAGATGACCTTTTTTTTTTAACCTTTAATAATTATGCTGTATTACTTTTCTCTGCCTTCTTTGCCTAAAATTTACAGGAAAAAAGTATTGAACAATATCAATAACATAGGTGATAGATGGCTTCCTTTCTATTGTTATTTTAGTCTTACACTGTCTTATTTTTTAAGAGCAGTTTCTGATCAGAATTATGTAGAAACACCTTCTTACTTATTCAAGTTCCTGGTTATAAACACAATTTGTTAAAATCTTCAGACTTTTTTGACTAGTATAGAGCTCCTTTCTCTTGCACTAAATGTCACCAGGTTTGTAAGTTTGTAGGTTTTATACCCCCTCTCTTCTTTTAGAACATGTTATGCTTTCATCCATCTACTATCATCTGTTACAGGGCTATTGTGCTTTCTTCATGCTGCTTCTAAACACTTTCAAATACTTCTCCAGGTAAGGATGGCTTCCCTTTAATGTAGAACCAAGTGCGTGAACAATTGAAAGGTATTTCCTGCTTATACGAATTTTAAAAATAAACTTCATCTGCTACTGTGCCCTTGTTGGCTATGTTTCTCAGATGTAACCATCAAGCAAACAGAGGATCCATGTAGATCCTGGTTGAGAAACACTGCTTTAAAGGCAGATCTAAGGGTGCCGGGGAGATGCAGTTGGTTAAGTGTCTGACTCTTGATTTCAGCTCAGGTCATGATCTTGGGGTCCTGAGATCTAACCTTGCATTGGGCTCTGTGTTCAACAGGGAGTCTGCTTGGGATTCTCTCTCCCTCTCCCTCGGACCCTCCCCCCACTCACACACACTATAAATGAATGAATGAATGAATGAATGAATGAATGAATGAATGAATGAATAAATAAATAAATAAATAAATAAATAAATAAAATCTTAAAGGCTGGTCTATTATCTAGATTCATCTTATACTATTAACAACCTGGCCCTGCATCTGTTCTGCCAGAAGAAATAGCTATTTATTCTGCCTGTTCTGTTTTCTGTTATATACTTAACAGTTTACCAAAAATGAAGTTTCACTGATGGTTTACTTACTAGAGTGTGTGGGAAAGAGAAGCTTGTAAAGAATGAACAAATCGATGAAGGAATGGATGAGTCAATGAGCAAATGAAGAAAGAAAGAAGAAGGGGAGGGAGGGAGGAAAAGAGGAAAGGAAAGAAAGAAGGAAGAAAACAGAGAGGAAAAAAATCATATTTTCATGTGATGCAGAAAATAAGAAGGCCAGTGACTCTATTGAATCACCCTGATGAAATTATCCCAAATAATTTTGAATTCATAAAAAATTAAATCAAGGAAGCCATACAAGGTGTTATCTATCCCTGCAAACACACACACACCCCCACACACAGAGAACCACCACTGGAATTTAAAACTGTGTTCTTACAGAGGGAGTTCTCTGGCTCCACTGCCAACATAATTTATTAAAAATCTTCCTATCAGCATCTCTGTTAACCTTCTCTCAGTGGAAATTTTTTTTTAAAAGCTTACAAAAGAGATCAATGCTAAATATGACGACTACTGCAACTTTGTACTTCTCTTTGAGATCTAACAAAATGGGTCTCTAAACAATGAATGTACAGTAGAAACAATGCCAACAGATTTAAACAGCCATCTGGAGTAATTATTCATGCTCCCAAAAATAGGCTGTTTGAGAACGTGCAAAGTTCCTTCCCGATATAATTCCGTAGTCTCTCCAACAGCACATGAGCTGGCTGGCAAAGTGAGAGTGATGATGCTTCAGGGGGCAAATCTAGCTGTTCAATATCCATTGTCCTCTAAGGAAGCACCCAAAACTTAGATCTCAAAGTCATGGTGTGCCTTCCTATCTACCATGATCCAGGTCTCTATACTGGGGCTCCCCTTTCCCTTGCTGTCACTTCTACTGATGTGGGTGCCTATTTCCTCCAAATTACAAGAGCAGACACATCCTTGACCCACCTCTGACTTTATCACCTACCTCTTTAAGCCTCTGTGCCAACAACTTACATTGAGTCTGTACTCAAGATTCCCTTCTTTTTTCAATAGCAATATTCCTTCTTTTACAACTGAGATGATTTAAGCATTCCACCATGACTTGGCCCCAGTTTCTTAGTTCAACAATGGTAGAGCTCCAAAAAGACTGCAGGTCTCCTGGCAGTGGTTTGTTTGTTTCTAAAGTTACCCCTTCAGTTATTTCCATCTGCAGCTCTGTAGCTGACAGCATCAAAATCACACTCCTTAAACCAGAGAGGTGGGGTCCTCTGTGAACTGGTTTCAATCTTACTTTCTGATGTCCTATTAATCCATTCTTATTTGTGCACCTTTGCCATCTACTCTTTCCTATTTTAATTAGTTTAATTGAAGAGACTGAACTCTGTAATAGAAACATAGCTTTATTTTCACAGTCCAGGCTAATAATGCTAAGCTCTTTTCTTTCCAGGACAGGGTTCACTTGAACTTCCTACAGCCTGGAATGATCCACTCTTTTACTATCACCTCCCCTTTCTCTATACTTGCTCCAATTTTGAAAAGGGGAAAGAAGTTAATGACATGGTGATGCTCAAGCTCAGTCGCATGGTGGATGTGACGAGGTGTCTGCCTCCTTTACAATGATCTCTATCTACCGTCTCCAGCTTAGTGCTTATTGGTTCACTGTTGATTAGTGGGAGTCCTGTTGGTGAGATATTTAAGATTTACCTTTTTTTAAGTATCGATGGTGTTAAAGAAAACCCTATTTATGACACTTGTTAAAGAAAGGTAAGGCAGACTTTATTCAAGAGGGGTCATCAAAATAGTGGGAAAGGCCACTCCAATGGGGTTTCGAAGTGAGGGAGAGTGATTGGGTTCAACTCCAACACAATAAGGAAAAGTGAATATAAATGTTTATAGCCAAGGAGCACCGAGGGTGGGAGTTGGTGGATGGAAAATCACTAAGAGGTGGGCACCTGGGTGGTTCAGTTGGTTAAACATCTGATTTTTGATTTCAGCTCAGGTCTTGATCTCAGGGTAGTGAGTTTGGCTGATGTTGGGCTCCACACTGCGCATGAGGCCTACTTAAAAAAACATATATATATATATCTAAGAGGAAACATCAAGGGTAAGACAGTGTTCTGATTAAAATGACCTAACAGGATTGTTCTTTTTTTTTTTTTTTAAGATTTTATTTATTTATTTGAGAGAGAGAGAATGAGAGAGAGCACATGAGAGAGGGGAGGGTCAGAGGGAGAAGCAGACTCCCTGCCGAGCAGGAAGCCCGATGCGGGACTCGATCCAGGGACTCGATCCAGGGACTCCAGGATCATGACCTGAGCCGAAGGCAGTCCTTAACCAACTGAGCCACCCAGGCGGCCCTAACAGGATTGTTCTTGAAGACAGGCTGGAGTGATCAGGCAGACTTGGACCCATGGGATGACTGAGGAATTCAATTTCACATCAATGTAGTCAGATATAGAGGATGGGGAATTCTGACTAAACTGACTTAGTAGAGTTCTTGCTAACATTGGAAAATACAGAGATAAACACAGAAGCCCAAAAGTTAGGCCTATTTGAACAAGCTTAGAAGAACCTAAGAAAGGGCGCCTGGGTGGCACGATAGGGTTAAGCTTTCGACTCTTGGTTTCAGCTCAGGTCCTGATCTCAGGGTCCTGGAACTAAGCCCCACATCAGAGCACAGAATCCGTTTGGGTTTCTCTCTCCCTTTCATTCTGCCCCTCACCCCCACTCTCCCACTCTCTTTTTCTCAAATAAATAAAATAAATCTTAAAAAAAAAAAAAAAAAAGAGCCTGAGAAGAGTTTGGTCAATGGGAGTACTTTTGCCAGAGGTGCTCTGTGATATTAGACTGCTTGTTTTTCCCTTGTTTGCAGTGGTCCCCAGCACACCTGCAGCCCCAGGTTCATCTGTTCACCTGAGCAAATATATCTGCAGTGCGTGGGAACTGGCAAAGCACACTTTCCCTTCATCTCAAAAATCACAGAAGTTCAGGTCATCACACCATCTCTGCTTTCTCATTTTCTCCATCTCCTGTAATTACAGAACAGGTGAGCAAATGCTGTGGCTCTCTAGCAATCCAATCTCAACTTAGTATGTTTGTTTGCTTGTTTGTTTGTTTTGACTTACACCCTACCCTTAAAAACTCCAGAAAGAACCGTCACTCTGCTAACACCTTGATTTTTAGCTTGGTGAGATTTCTGACCAGCTGAATTATAAGATAATAAATCTGTGTTGGTCTGAGCTGCTAAATTTGTGGTAATTTGCTACACTGTGATAGAAAACTAATACATTATTTTAGTGTGGCCCCTTCCATAGAGAGGGATATTGTAGTCTCATTTGTTCCACTAAAATGGCACTTATTGAGTAGTTGTATGTGATCTGGATTCCCAGTAGGCACTTCACTGAACCTACACCATGGAGTTCTTGGTATCTTTGTTCTGAGAGGTGATTTCAAGTTTCCAATTCCAGGAAAGTTCTATTATTTTTGTAAAAAAAATCCTCAATATTATGACATTCTAATGCCAGAATCTTATCCACTTATGATGGTTAATTGTACTTGTCAACTTGACTGGGTCATACAATGCCCAGATAGGTGCTTAAACATTATTTCTGAATGTGTCTGTGAAGGTATTTCTCAAAGAGATTAGCATTTGAATTGGTAGACTGAGTAAAGCATATGGTTTTCTCCAGTGTGAGTGGGCCTCATCCAATCCACTGAGGACCTGAATAGAAGGAAAAGGCAAGGCATAAGAAGGTTGAACTAATTGTGTCCAACTGTTGAGCTGGGTCATTGATCTTTTGCCCTTGGCACTCCTGGTTCTTGGGTCTTCAGACCTGGACTGGAATCTATACCATTGGTTTTCCTGGCTTTCCAGTTTGCAGACAGTAGACTGTGAGACTTCTCAGCCTCCATATCATATAAACCTGTCCCTTACAATAAATCTACTGGTTCTATTTTCTGTTCTCTGGGAGCTCTGACTGCTATACTATCCCTGATCAACAGAGCATTCTTAAATCTTATGTTGCCTGCCTCATACAGATTATATTATCTAGATATATGTGTTTACTTAAGAAAAAGTTCCAAGTCTAAAACACCTCAAAATGTCCCAATTGTCAAAAATGCCTCCATGTGGTTCATCACAGTTATGCAATATTTAATTGTTGAATGCATGAATGAAGATTCTTAAGCCAGTCCCCTCTTTACCATCCCACTCCTACTCTTCTTAGTTCACACCATGGTAATAGAGTTGTCCTACCTCCTTCTCCACACTTTCCCGCGTGGACCTTAATTTTGGTGTCTCACATACTTTATTTTCAATATCTCCTCTTACCTTCTCCTTGTCTCATTTACTACTTCTACCTATAGCTCTGGATTTTAAATATATAATATGCAAATATATATATTTAAACATATAATATATATATACATATACAAATATATATATATTTAAAATTTATATATATTTAAAATTTATATAGTAATTCAGAGTCCTATTCACAAAAATCCAGTCAATCTCTTTTCTAAACAATGTCTTTGTTAAAAGAAAGAATAGAGGGTAAGGGCAGGAGGGAGGGAAAGAGGGAAAAAAAGAAAAGAAAGCAAAGAGAAAACAATGGAGGGGATGATTCATGTCTCCTGCCTTCAGTTTCCACATGTACAGAATGAACACATGAAATATACAATGCTTTTCTGAAAATCAAGAAATTTGGACTTTACAAAGTACCTAGTTAAGACACTGCTAGTAATTTTCTCTCTCTTTCAGTCGTGTCTCTATGTTTGTGTGTGTGTGTTTCTTGCCCTAAAGAAAGGGAAGAGAGATATCCTTAATTGCTCTGGTGACAAAAAAAAAAAAAAGGAAGAAGAAGAAGTCACTGGCTATGGTCTGCTGGTAAACCAGCCTTCCCTTCCAGGGATAACAAAAAATGAAACAAAACCCCCTAATTATAGTGTTTACTGACTTCTGAATCTTCCTCCTTGGCTACTTTTAAGCTATAAATATTTGATATCTGGCTTCCCAGATTCCTGAATGGTTAACAATGAGCTTTCATGACCTACAACAAGCAGGCTGCAGTAGACCACTGGAATTTTTGGAATATATTTTACACACAGTACATATGTATATGTAATACACATAACACATATTTAGTACATATATTAAATATTAAATATATGTTATATATAATTTATTAAATAAAACACCTCAACCAATAGGGATACTTCTTGAGGGTAGAAATTGCAGTTCCTTATATAAAAAGGGGTGGTAAGATTTTTTTCCAAGCTATAAATTAAAACTGGTTTTATTTATTTGGTGTAAAACAGAAAAACAATTGTAAACATATAAGCTGCTTAGAATCAATAATTTGGTGCTTTAGATACAAAATTAGGTTATGAAAGCTGAATGGAAACTGAGAAATCAAATCAACCCTTTTATTTTAGAGAAAGGTATATTGTGTACCAGATAGATGACTGCTTTTGCCTGTAATTAAATAGCAAGTTTACACCATAGCCAAGATTATAACTTCTAGATATCTGGGTGGTTCTTTGTTTACTGTATCAGTAGCTCAAGTGAATAAAATTAGCCAAGCAACATCAGAAAAATAATACTTACCTTAATATTGTTGAATGTTTTTATTCCTCAAATAAGCTTTCATGATCCATCTTCAAACCATATGCATTCATTCACTCTCTGTGCATCTATTCAACACATATATTATGTACCTGCTGTGTGCCAGACTGTATACTTCAAGGCACAGAGTATATACTGGAAGACAAAAGGCAAGTCATTTTCATCAGTAGATCTTACATCTTAGTTTTAAAAAAAAAGACGGCAAACTAGAAAACAAAGTGCTATGTTATAAATCTTCAGGAAAGCAAGTGTGGAAGTGGAGAGACCAGTAAGAATATTTGATAGCCCAGGGATGAAATAATTCAACCCTGGAAATGGTAAAAAATAGTTGAATGCGATCTACATTAGAAAGGTGTAGCTCATGGGACATGGTGAGATATTGCATAAAGATTTTGAAGGAAAGAAGGAATTTGATGATGACCACTAGATCTTTGACCGAGGCAGCTGACTGGATGGTGATGACATTTACTGCACTAGAAAAGATGTTGTGTGCAGTGTTCTGACGGACAGTTCTCCTTTGGACATATGAACTGTGAAGAATTTCTTAGACATGCTAGTGATGCATTGAGTGTGGAGCTCAGGTAAAAGCCGATGGGCTGAAATTTAATTTGTGAATGTTAATTGTACAGTTGTTTTAGAAAGCCATGAAACTCAGTGAGATAGCCTAGGCAGTGAGGTGGGAGAGAAAACTATTTCAAAATGTGAGCTCTAAACTACTGCAAAAGTGCCCAGTGGAGTGCCTTGAAACAAACTGAATCACACTGAAAGACAAAGAAAACAAAAGAAAACCAACACACACACACACACACACACACACACACACACACACACACATACTGGGATGGGGTGGAGGGAGAGAACTGACCGTGTTGTACATTTACTAGGTAGTTTAGAGACATTACTTAATTTTCATAAGAGCAAATTTTCTATAAAAGATAGGAAACCCAACAAAGATGACTGAGGAAGATCAGCTGCTAAAACATGAGGAAAATCAGGGGAAATTAAACAAATAAAATGTGTTAGATAAGGAACGGTTTTGTTCTCCCAACACCACCAACATGTCAGCTACGTGAGAACTTGAACAGGCCATGGGGTTAGCAATGTTGAAGTCACCAGTAATCTTGGTCAAGGCAGTCTCAGTGGTAAGGTGGAGGGAAAGAGCAGTTGGGAGTGAGTTCAGGAAAGAAAGGTCAGTGTGGATGGGGAGACAGTGAGCAGGGCCAGGTTTCCTTAGCATCTGCTTGAAATGAGCTAGAGAAGGAGGCAGGTAGCTACAGTGCCAGGATGGGGGGAGTTATTACAGAATGTTCTGTACTATACAACAGGGTATATTAGAGGTGATTGAGCAAAGAAATCTTGATACTGCAGGAGGAAAGGGATAATCACAGAAGTGAAATACCTGAGTAAGCAATTGCTTATAGAATTTGCTGCATAAATCCAGGATTTACCTTCAAAGGAGGGAGGACGTTAATCTATTGCAGTAGGGAAGGAGGTTAGAATAAGTAGGAAAGGGGATATACAGGTGTAGATATAGACAGATGGGTGAATTTAGGGGCACGCAGAATTACAGGGCTCTCTTCTGGTTTGTTAATGAGAGGGAATGCTTTCTGAGGTCACCTTGGAAGAGTGTATGAGACTGCAAAGAATTTGGGAGAAGCCAAATTGAATCTGAGGAGAATGCCTCTACGTAGCCTTAGAGGAAAGGGTACGTGGAGAGAGATTAAGAGACCAGGAGGTAAACAAAGATACAGGCTTGATGGGGCTTGTCCAAAAAGCAGATCATCAGTTCTAATCACAGCTTCCTTGGGGGTAAGGTGTCTCAGCTGAGGCCTCTGGTATTGTGAGAGATAGGGATGGGGCACTCTCTTGATAAGAGTCAGAGGGGGTTTCTGAATCCACCACTCAATCTGCTTGAAGAGCAGAAAGAGCTCTCCTTTAAATCCAGCTCTGAGGGGTAATAAAGCTAACTGGAAAAGATAGTGTAACCTGGAGCCACTGGAACTCAAAATTACACTTCTAAAATTTAAACTATGTGAGTCTTCTAATTTAAGGAAAAGACTCACTGATATTTTTAAAAAGGGATGTCCATTCCAATATTCTGTATTGCCACAAGCATGGTCAGCCCTGCTCTTCAATCCTGTCTTTCTCCTTCTGAGCCATCATGGGTCTTCTGAATCCTGAACCCCCATCACTCCGATTGGCCCCTACCTACCATCAGAGTCAGCATGAGAGAAGGAAACTCCCCTGAATACTGCTCGGCCTTCAGAACACTTCTGCTTTAATATATACTAGACATGTCCAGCTCAGTAGCCCTCCAAAGGAGCTCCCAATCCCCCTTCAATGCCAGCAACCAACTTGCTTCCAAAGTCCTTCTACTCTTCAGTGAAGGACTCCCTAGCTTTTCCTTGTACACCCGATCTAATAGATCAACCTACCCTGTTGGCTCTAAATTTAAAATAGGCCCATAATCTTCCCATCCTTTTCCTGCCTGCAGCACAATGCCTGGGTCTGGGTCTTCATCATCCCTGGTTCAGATTGCTGTAACCAGTCTCCCCATTTCTGCTCTCAAGCCCCCAGTAGTCTTCTCAGAACAACAGTCCAAAAGACGCTTTAAAGCAAGTTCAGAACACCTCATGTCACTCCTCTGCTCATGTGACTGTGGGTCACATCTCACCACTTCCATAAAAGCCTGCAAGACCTGTGGCTCTACCCCTTCTGACCTCAACTGAGCTTCCCTCCTTCGCTCACATTCATTTGTGCTGAACTTTCCTGCTCTTCCCTCCAACAGGGAAGAGGCCCCCCCGTCCCCAGAGCTCAAGACTAACCCTCTCCCCAGGGGCTGGGTTGTCACCTTCTCAGACAGAGCTTCCATCAGACCCTCCCTACTTACCCCTCACACCTGCTAACCCTCTTAACCCCAGAATTTATCACCACTGGTAATGTCTTATATTTAGCATATTCTCTGTTTTTTGTCTATCCCCTCACCACTATAAATTCCATTCTAAGAAAGCAGGGATTTTGACCAATATTCAGTTGCAAACCCCTCTAGGGAGTCCTGGGCATATAGAAGGTTCTCAAAAATAAATGAAGGTTTTGTAAATTTGCAAACCCTGATCTAAGCAACATCCTTACCTGAGCCAACTACGTTTGAAAATGTGGTGGGCTTGTGGAGTTCGGTTTGATCCAGTTTGCAGTCATCTGAGGGAAAGAGTTTCCTTTTGGAAGCAATTGTATAAGCCATCAGCTCCCTCGAGGGCGCTTTTACTAACACTGAAAGCCAGTTTTGCCATTCATCAGCTGTTTGCAGGAGAGCTGATCCCAGCTCTCTGTGCTCAGTGTTGGAACCCCTCCCGCCTCCTCCTGGGAGATAGGCCTTTCCAGTAGGCTTTCGGGGCCACTACAGAGTGCCCTGCTAGCGGGCTGTGCCTCTGCAGTAGAAAAGGTGACATTTAGGGGCGCCTGGGTGGCGCAGTCGGTTAAGCGTCTGCCCTCGGCTCAGGTCATGATCCCGGGGTCCTGGGATCGAGCCCCGCGTCGGGCTCCCTGCTCAGCGGGGAGCCTGCTTCTCCCTCTCTCTCTGCTGCTCCCCCTGCTTGTGCTCTATCCCTCTCTCTCTCAAATAAATAATAAAATCTTAAAAAAAAAGAAAAGAAAAAGAAAAGGTGACATTCAGTCACTCGCCGTTCCAATATGCATCCACTGCCTGCGTTTCTCTCCCTCGATTTTTTTCTTCCCTTGACTTGAATTAATCCCCTCATTATCTGCTTCCCACTTGGATCAAATCCCCCTCTGACTTTTGTCCTCATCCTGTCCTCATCCTCATCCTTAATGCAGTGCTCAATATATGCTCAATATTTGCAAAAGCCAGTGTCGAAAGACCACTCTTCCAGACCCAGGCCCAACTGGCAGCCAAAGAACAAGGAGAGTGAGCTCCATTCCAAGGAAACAGCACCGCTGAGTTCCCCCTTCTTTTTAAATTTTATTTTATTATGTTACGTTAATCACGATACAGTACATCACTAGTTTTTGATGTAGTGATCTACGATTCATTGTTTTCGTATAACACCCAGTGCTCCAGGCAGTACGTGCCCTGCTTAATACCCATCACCAGGCTAACCCGTCCCCCCAACCCCCTCCCCTCTAGAACCCTCAGTTTGTTTCTCGGAGTCCATAATCTCCCATGGTTCATCTCCCCCTCCGATTTCCGTCCCTTCATTTTTCCTTTCCTTCTCCTGATGTCCCCCATGCTATTCCTTATGTTCCACAAATAAGTGAAACCATATTATAATTGACTTTCTCTGCTTACTTATTTCACTTAGCATAGTCTCCTCCAGTCCCAACCATGTTGATGTGAAAGTTTGATGGCTGAGTAATATTCCATTGTATATATGTGGTTCATATATACAATGAGTGTCCCCCTTCTAAAGAATGCTGCCTTCTGTCTGCGGACATCTAAGCCTAGGGAATAAATAAGGGAAGGAGACAGGCAAGAACCAATATTTGTGGAAATCTGCTTTGTGCCAGGAGTGGGGAGGGACCCATTTTTCATAGTTTATCTCAAATAATGTTTGCATGCAGCCTAAAAGTTAAGTAACGATCATCTCCTGTGTAAAATGTCACATTTTAAACAGGAAATGAGAGCATGGCAGGCCTCTGTTCAAAATCATTAGGTGATTTTCCATCATCTATAGACGAAAACCCCAAGTCCCAACCGTGGCCACTGAGACCTGCACACCAGCCTGACCCCTCCTGCCATCCCAGCCCCCCACTTTCTGGCAATGGGATCTTATGTGTTTTTGCACAAACTAAAGTATCTACCATTTACTGTTTTTTCTCCCCTCCCCCTCCATATTATCGCATGGTTCACAGTCTCTTCATTTAAAGCTCTCCCAACTGTTATCTTTCCAGAAAGACCTTAGCTGACCACTCTACAGGGTGGCCTCCAACTCTGGAAACAGAAGGAAATGCATAATCCATGGTTTATTGACATTTCATTTCAACACAAAGTAAAATAATAGTATCTGGATTACCAGTTTTTATGGCCACCTTGTTTTTAAGTTACATCCCTTCATTTACTCCCTGCCTCTCTTTATTTTTAAATATTCTTTACATTTTCAATGTATATTATTTATGTGTCCCACGAGCCTATCTGTTCCCGAGGTTAGGGCTTAGTTTTGTTTATTTCTAGCTCTCTGGGGTCTGGAAAGATGCTGGGACAGAATTGGCACCAGGTCAATATGGTTGAAGGGATGAATGGAAGCACAGAAAATGTGAATAACTTGTTCAGCTTGCAAAGCTACTGAACAAGTTTAGACAAAATTTGAACTAAATTTTGATTCCAAAGCCTATACTTTTACTGCTTCAAATTAAACTTTTTTTGTCCTGTGGTCATTTAAATTGTAAAGGCACCAGGTGTTGGAAAGGGGTAGTCAGCACTGAACCTATGCCCAGATCATTGGCAAGATAAAGAAGGCAGTCCTGACAGAAGATTCAGCGTCACTCTGTAGGGTAGGGGCTATATCCTGGGAGTCGCAGAGGGGAGTCCATTGCTTCCTCTTCCACGTCCTGGCTCTTTTGAACTTGGGCAATTGTGTTGACCTTCAGTTTGCTCAGCCACAAAATGAAATTAAGAGTAATCTGTAAAGTGATCATAATATACTCTGAGATTCAGACAGCCTGGCACTGAATAATTATATCCTCAACTCTGACTTGGCCAAGTTATTTAAATTTGCCAACATGGTACCTCCTTGCTAAACCCTAATGTAAATTAGAGAAAAAAATAGTATCTTCATTGTAAGGTAACTGTGAGCTTACCCATGTAAATTCCTTAATGCAGTGCTCAATATATGCAAGGGATTGCTTGCTACCACTAATTTTGTTGTTGTCTTCCTCCTCCCCTCCCCCTCCTCCCCCTCCTCCTCTCCTTCTCCTCCCATCCTCCTCCTCCTCTTCCTCCTTCTTCTTCTTTTCCCTCTTCTTCTTCTTCTTCTTCTTCTTCTTCTTCTTCTCCTTTCTTCTTCTTCTTTCTTCTTCTTCTTCCTCTTCCTCTTCCTCTTATTATTAATAGCAGTAGAAGTTGTCTTTGAAGTAGAGGTAAAATCATGGCCCTTTCTGACCATAATGTCAATATTTTTCAAAGACAGAGATGACATTGTATGGGTACCCTGTGTCTAATGCTCTACTAGGAGAATTTATGGTTATAAATATACAATATGCCTACAAATATTTGTGTGCTGATTAATGGGAAACAATTAGTAAAATCAATCTAGCTTTTAAATATGACTTAATGCTAGTTGTTGTCTGTGGATAGACTGGGAAATTTTAGCTCAGAAGCTCTGGTCATTTTCAATGTTCAAAAACAAGAAATAGCACTGACTTTTAAGTTTTAAAATCACCTCTTTCCTCATTCTTTCATTGATATTCACAAAAGTCTGCATTGTAAACATATGGGTGGCGATTATTTTCTGTTTGGACCCCATGGTCCCCCATCTTCCTTATTTCATAAAGCTCTGTGTACTTCTTGTATACATCTGCTATGTTTTATAGTCAATACATATTTACATTCAATAAAACATTGGCTGAGCATTTCTTAAATGCTCAGCATGGGGAAGGTAGAGATGAATTAGCACAGAGTCTGAAGCAGGAGGAATTAAATAAATGGTGAGAGAGACACACAAACAACATTACTCAAGATCCCTTAGGTGGTGCCTGCCCATGGGTACGGTTGGATCAGTGCAACAGCGAGAGCAGAAAACTCTCCCCAATTCAAGTCCTAACTGCAGATTCACTGGAAATGTAGCCCCAGAGGTTCTTCGTCCAGCTCAGTTAAGATTATAGGTGCTGTGCACCTGGACAAAATGTTTTTGCCAAAGACTGCAAGGCCTGGGTTAGGCCACCTCATGACAATCCTTGAAGTTCATGAAAAAGAAGGCTGTTCGTAGGAGCAGCAGATCAGTAAAGGGCAAGGCTGTTCTTTAGAAATTGGATCATCAAAATGGAGGTAAGAATATAGGAATAGAGAGGGATTCCAAGCCCGGTGCTTTCAAGGACAGGGCAAGTTAGAGACAGAGATATTTCAGAGATGTTGCTAAATCCACTTCATTGCTATATAAAAACATTGCTATGTTTCTAACATATTTACACACTCCCCCAGCATGTCTTCACCTAGATGAACACATGTTTCTGTAGACTTAAAGCTTGTAAACATTCCCTTCACAGAAACAACTAGATTGCCAGGTCTCCTGGGACAGTGGTACAAGCTTTAAGCTTGAAAAAGCATAGTAAAAATTCAGTTTTTCCCAATCTTCAAGGGTGATTCTTACACAGAGAATCCACTAGCAATACACTTGCTTTAAAATTTGAAAATTTATGTTTATGCATGAATGTATTGTATGTCTTCCCACCAATCAGTGACCCATCTGAAAAGCCCCAGAAGCTAAATGAGATGGAGATTGAGAGCAGCCCTTGAGACAGGATCAAGGGAAAAGATGAGGAATGACCCCTTAACACTTATATAATTTGGTAGCCTGTCTCAGATGGTCAGGGCAGCTTTGTGTCCTCCTTCTCCTGAGAATGCTGGCACGTATATATTGGAAACATTTAAGGGATTTCAATAAGCAGATGCCTCTCTTCTGTTTGGTGGTGATTGCCTATGACAACCCTGTGCTATCACCTTATGGCATCTGCCATGACGATCATCATTTGGTTTTCCCATCAACCTTGTGAGATGTATATGATTCTACCAATTTATAAGAGAAGAAAACAGAAGTTCTAAGAGTTTAACAAAATTACCCAAGTTTTCAGAAGATAATTAGTGACCAGTTCTGGATTCAAAGTCCAGGCTCTTTTCACAGTGAGCTGTTAAAATCAATAGTGTATATTTTCTATTTGTGGGAGACAGCCTTCAAGAGAGTCCCAGCAACACCTGCCTCCTTATATTGACACCCTGTGCAATTATCTCCACTTGAATGTTGGCTGGACTTAGAGACTCACTTCTCATGAGAAGAATGTGGCACAAATGATGGATTCCCACCTCAAAGCTTATATTGTAAAAGATGGTGGCTTTCAAATTGGCATTCTTTCTTGCTTTCTCTTAGGTCACTCGGTCTGGGGGAAGCCCTGCCATGAAGGAGCTTGGAAGAGAGGCCCACATGAGTGAACCCTGAAGATCTTCTGAGACTTCCTACTGCCTGAGTGAACTGGAAGGATCTTCCAAAGCCTGCCAACATCCAGAGAAACAGAATTTTCCAGTCAAGGCTTGAGATGACCACCTATAGCTGGTATCTTGTTTGCAGACTCATTAGACATCCTGAACCAGAGTCACCCACTTAAGCCACTCTCAAATTCACGACCCATAAAGACCTTGAAGTAATAAATATTTATCATTCTTAGTGGCTGAGTTTGGGGGTGATTTGGAACAGCCATAGGTAACTAATACAATATTCAACATCACTCAAGAAACCAACCTAGTTTTTTCAGTAGCATTGCAGTGGAATTAATAATATGTGCCATTTTCAGACATATGAAAAAATGCTCAAGATCACTTGGCATCAGGGAAATACAAATCAAAACCACAATGAGATACTACCTCATACCAGTCAGAATGGCTAAAATTAACAAGTCAGGAAACGACAGATGTTGGTGAGGATGTGGAGAAAGAGGAACCCTCTTACATTGTTGGTGGGAATACAACCTGGTGCAGCCACTTTAGAAAATGGCATGGAGGTTCCTCAAAAAGTTAAAAATAGAGCTACCCATGACCCAGCAATTGTACTACTAGGTATTTACCCCGAAGATACAAATGTATTGTTTCAAAGGGGCACTTGCACCCCAGAGTTCACAGTAACAATGTCCACAATAGCCAAAATGTGGAAAGAGCCAAGGTGTCTATCTGTCAATGAATGGATAAAGAAGATGTGAGAGACACACACACACATACACACACACACACAATGGAATATTACTCAGCCATCAGAAAGGATGAATACTTACCATTTATACCGACGGATGGAACTGGAGGGTATTATGCTGAGCAAAATAAGTCAATCAGAGAAAAACAATTGCCCTATGGTTTCACTCATATGTGGAATATGAGAAAGAGTGCAGAAGATCATAGGGGAAGGGAGGGAAAACTGAATAGGAAGTCATCAGAGAGGGAGACAAACCATGAGAGACTCTTATCTATAGGAAACAAACTGAGGGTTGCTGGAGGGGAGGTGGGTTGGGGGACGGGGTATCTGGGTGATGGGCATTAATGAGGACACATGATGTGATGAGCACTGAGTGTTATATGCAACTGATGAATAACTGAACTCTACATCTGAAACTAATGATGTACTATATGTTGGCTAATTGATTTAAAAAAATAATATGTGTCATTTTCAAAGAATTTCATCATTATAATATATACAAAATATCTAAGATGGAAGCACTTACCACCATCTTACAGACAAAATGAATGAACATTTACAAAAATAACAATAGATGGTGTGATTTATATAAAACATGACATGTTTTAGCTCTGACTTTTTAATTTCCAAGTAAAGATGATTTACCTATGGTAATGCCTAATTTTATGTCTCACCTTGACTGGGCTAAGGATGCCCAGATAGCTGGTAAAGCATCACTTCCAAGTGTGTCTAGGAGAGTGCTTCAAGAAGACATTAGTATTTGAATTGGTTGACTGAGTACAGATCGATGCCTTCATCAATGTGGACATCATCACCCAATTCACTGAGAGCCTGAATAGAACAAAAAGGTTGAGGAAAGGCCAACTCACTCTTTCTGTTTGAACTGGGATACCCAGTTTCTGCTGCCCTCACACATCATCTCTCTGGTTTTCCAGTCTTCAGACTCAAACCAAAAAACACCACAAGCTTTCTTGGTTCTCCAGCTTGCAGATGACAGATGGACAGATTGCAGGATTTCTCAGGCCCTATCATCATGTGAGCCAATGCCTACAATGCATATATATAAAATCCCCTATTGATTCCATTTCTCTGAAGAATCTTGAATAATACACCTACCATGATAACAATGGAAGTAAGAAAAACTAAAAAAGAATGGATGATACATTCATTTAAAAAAACTTTAGAATCACTGATTTTAGATTTTAGATTTTAGAATCACTGATTTCCTGGGGAAGTGGAAGGGGGTATTCAAGAAAAAGAGAAGCCTGAAGAGAATGTTTACATTTTGAACATATGTACCTGGAAAAATGGGTTTCAAATACAACTTCCTAACTAATCATAGCAAAACTAACATAAATCAGATGTAGGGATCAATAGGGTGGGGCCTATTGCTCTCTCATTTCCCAAATTGTGTCTCACTTCTACGTTTCTCCCCTCTCTTGTTATCCCTTTAAAAACCTGGATTTTAAGTATCATTTTATGGACTTAATAAAGTATGTCCTTTCCAAGAACTTAGTTATTTTCAATATGCTTCTAATCCCTGTGAGGAAGGTCACTATCTCCACTTTACAGATATTAAGAGTCTACACAGTGGGAAGAAATAATAATTGATGATATGATTTATATGGATAAAGACAAGCTTAGAAGTGACTTTTTAATTTCCAGTTAAAGATTGTTTATCTCTTATGCATATTTATTTAGCATGTAGAATGAATAGTTTATTAATTTACTTCAAACTAGGGATTTGAAGGCCTCCCAAATTATGTTATAGCTTATTTCTTTCTTGGAAATCACTGCTTCTTTTCCAAGCTTTAAGTCAAGGTTTGAGGTCTTCAAGTAAATTTGAATTGCTGTCTCCTCGCTTCTGTACAACATTCTCCTCACCATACAAATTTAGTCAACCAAAGGCCGTGTCCAAACCCCTAAAACAACTTGCATGGTAATGATTTTAAAGAGACCCCTGGCTGGGACAATGTCTAGACATGGTTACCCAACTGGACTTGGTTATTTCAATGATTTCTGCCATCTTGACAGTTGCCCCAATCAAATCAATTGTGTGACAATCTACTTTAGTTGGCAAAGCAATTTATATTCTCAGCACAGCCAGACGTTAAGATAACGTCATTATTGTTTATAGAGGTTTTTATTGAGGTAAAATTGACATAACGACACTAACCATTTTGAAGTGTACAACTCTGCAGCATTTAGCATATTCACAATGCTACCAAATAGTAGAACATTTTCTTCACTTGAAAAAAAATACCTATTCACTAGGCAGTCACTCTCTGTTCTTCTCACTTCCACCCCTGCCCCTGCAGCCACCAATACACTTGCTGTCTCTTGGAATTTACGTATTCTGGATGCTTCATATAAATGAATCCATATTTGGGCGCCTGGGTGGCTCAGTCGTTAAGCGTCTGCCTTCGGCTCAGGTCATGATCCCAGAGTCCTGGGATCGAGTCCCACATCGGGCTCCCTGCTCGGCAGGAAGCCTGCTTCTCGCTCTCCCACTCCCCCTGCTTGTGTTCCTGCTCTCGCTATCTCTCTCTCTGTCAAATAAATAAATAAAATCTTTAAAAAAAAAATGAATCCATATTTATGTGGTTTTTTTGTGCATGGTTTCTTTCACTTATAATGCTGTAAAACGTCATCCACGTTGTAGCATGTGTCAGTATTTCATTCCTTACTACAGATGAATGGCATTCATTGTCTAGATATACATTGTATCTATTTGTCAATGGACATCTGTGTTGCTTCTACCTTTTGAGTATTTTGAGTAGAACTACTATGAACATTTGTGTACAAGTACTTGTTTGAGTATTTGTTTTCAATTCAGTGGAATGTTCCACAGGATTAAAAATACTTGGTGAGGCATTGAGGAAGAAGTTACTAGGAGGTTTGGGTTGAATGTACTTCCTTTTTTTTTTTTTAGTATTTTATTTATTTATTTGACAGAGAGAGACACAGCGAGAGAGGGGACACGAACAGGGGGGAGTGGGAGAGGGAGAAGCAGGCTTCCCGCGGAGCAGGGAGCCCCATGCGGGGCTCGATCCCGGGACTCTGGGATCATGACCTGAGCAGAAGGCAGATGCTTAACGACTGAGCCACCCAGGCGCCCCTGAATGTACTTTCATATGCTTCTTATTTTACTTTTGTTTTTATTTAACTTTTCAACATTGCATTGTCAGAGTCTAGAAAGATCCCTGGCATATAGCAGGTGTTTTGCAAATATTCTTGGAATAAATGTTACATGCTTCATTTTGGTGCCTGGTGCTGCTAATATAACAGTCAATAAATATTTCCCACATAATTCCTTTTAATTGAAAAGAAAAGGACATGAGTATATCCAGAAAAAGCAATTTCTAGGATTTACTTAAAATATATTTTTCTCTCTCTTTTATGAGCCTGCTCACTTGACTAGTTCACCCACCACCTACTACTTGATGATTTGAAGCTTGTTTTCTTCAAAAGTCTTTGGTGTTAGCTCTGAGGGAGGCTCTTAATACTAAGTGAAGAAGTGCCTTGACAGGCTTGAGAGAGAGAATTCCATATTTCCTGTTATTGTTGGTGATTCCCCCTGTTATGAGCCTGTTTTATATCTCTCTGTCAATTATGTGTCATGTGTCCTGAATTATACAAGCAGGATTTCACAGCAGCACGTATAACAATAGGAGAGTTACAACATACTGCTCTTATTCTGCTACTGATTTGTTATTTAAACTGAGCCCAGTGGAAAAAAAATCATTTGTATTTTTCCTGTTAGTTTTATATTTTCCTTGTATTCTTGCAGCACCAAAAGATTTCTCTGGAATGCAAGGCTATTACTAAAGAAGAAAAATAGCCATAATATTTAAGTTCTTACAAAAATACTTCATTTCACAGTTGTCTTAAAATAAATAACATTTTTCATAATGGTTAAAACTGTGCTTGTTAATTCACTTGAGACATAGAAAAATAATTAATAATCTTTCTGTACCTTGGGTCTAAGGTTCTATTCATCAATTTTTCTCTTCTGGTTTGAATGTGAAGCTTAAACTTTATAAGGGAATGGGACTGAATCTTATGATTTACCGATTCAGAACTCAGGGAACAGGTGTTCATCAAGCTGAAATTTAAAAAAAAAAAATATAAAGGTAAAATAAAGCTTTTCTTAGCACCTGTAGAAAAGCCAAGACTCATATTTCAGACATCTGACAAGAACAATGGATTATGTCTCCAAATACTTAGTTCATTTGTTACAGGGTAAAAATAGAGAAAAAGTTGGGAGAGTGTTTTAGATCTCTTTTTCTAGGGTCCCACTGCTGCAGCTGGGATGGGGTAAACATTTTAACTATGGATGAATAAAGATTTGCATATTTGAATGGCCTTGCCAAGGAGAATCTCCATAGACTTTGGTGATGAGTATTTAATTAGCAGAATGAATATGCTCAGATGGTAACTCTTCTGGCCCAAGACCATTCCTGTTTTCTCTGCTTTCCATGGCAAGTTCAATAAGTGTTTTATGAAGAAACAATTTGTCTCAAAACCACTAAGGACACAAAGCTAAACGTCCATCTGTCAGCTTTTCTCTTCCATAGTGAGACATGTCTGTGGCTGTGGAGGAGTTTCACCTACCCGTCCATCCAGTCACAACACCAACCTCCACCCACCCTTGAAGAGTACTGTGGAGAGCACCCCACGCCCAATCGTTGGATCCTGGAAGTTCTTTGGTTTCTTGACATTCCTTACACCCTCCTCCCTTCTGCTTTAGAGAAGAATGCTAATTTGATTTTAGACCCCTCTGAGAGGTGGCAGATACAGCTTGCCCAACTTTCCAGAGCTGATAGAAAGGGCAATTATTTCATTTTTATTTTTTTTTAAAGATTTTATTTATTTATTTGAGACAGAGAGAATGAGAGAGAGAGAGAGAGAGAGCACATGAGAGGGGGGAGGGTCAGAGGGAGAAGCAGGCTCTCTGCCGAGCAGGGAGCCCGATGCGGGACTCGATCCCGGGACTCCAGGATCATGACCTGAGCCGAAGGCAGTCGCTTAACCAACTGAGCCACCCAGGCGCCCTTATTTCATTTTTAAATAGGCTGCATATTGTTCTCGGGCTCTGTTTCCCAGAGTATGAAAGGATCTATCACCTTTGCAACACATCACCTGATTTTTTGTTTTGTTTTGTTTTCTCATATGTTGGAAGGTTCAGTTCATTCTAATCCTCTAGTGGCTCCATGTGGGTTTGTAGGGTTATGCTACCCTCCTCTGGAGGCTCCATGTGTTGCCCATCCCTAATCAACTTAACCACTACTCTGCCCATTTCCAGTTCATTCATTTCTTGGTATTCTTTCTTGTCAATGTCCCTACTGTTTTTCAATTAGTATCACTAAATTTAAGGCAGCCTGTCCCAGGTTTCTGGGATAAGTGCCCCTGCAGGTCTGTGTAGGCCAGCTCAGGGTTGTCGCAGGCCCTGCCACATGATCTGTTCAGAATATTCAGTCTTTTCTGGCTTTCCTAGCTTCCAACTTGGTTTTATGTGCGGTTCTTTCTATGATAGTTTTCCTTGTGTGGTTGTTTTGATGGTCAGTCCTGCTTATTTGACTTGTTTCCCAATTGTTCCATCTTACATTCATCCCTCCACACCAGCTTCCCATTTAGGAAGTGTTTCCCAGTCTTCAGCCCAAGCGAGGATCCAAGCAGTCCTCTTTGCTTGATTCTTGTGCCACAGAATCACGTTTAACAAGATGGGTCATTTCCAGTGCAGTTTCCTTTCCTGGCTTTTAACCTTCTCTTCCTCACTCCCTTACCTCCTTTTATTTCCATCTATCCGTTAGATGTATAATGAATGATTGCTGCGTGCCACGTACCTTAAATACAAGCAAACAAACAAATAAATGAAAGCATGATTTCTATCGTTGTGAGAGTCTTGGGGAACCGGAAGTCTAGTAGCTAGAGATTATAAAACTCAACAAGCACTTAGGCCACGAATGCAACACCAGTTTTTAGAAAGCACGCTAGGTGTTAGGCATTCTTCTTGTGAGAAAAGAAGGTTAAGGAGTATAGAATAGTTGTAACCCACTGTTGCTGAATTGCTCCCTAGTGGGGAGAATAGAGACAATGCATGGCAGCTTACAGCAAGAGTTTAGAAAATTAAGTGTGGTTGCAACAGGTGCTGAATAAGACCTTAATATACTGGGCTAGATGAGAATGTTTCCTGAACAAGCTAAAATTACTTTAGCTTAGCCATGACTGTCTTGGAACCATCAGATAAGTAGCATTAAGCCATGACTATGTCTTGGAACAATCAGATAAGTTTTACTTTATATTTAGACCACCTTTAAATTTACAGAAAAATTGGAAAGATAATACAAATGTTCCTATGCATCCCCAATATAGTTTTCTCTATTATTAACTTCTTACATTAGGGTGGAAATTTGTTACAATAGACGAATGTTGATATGTTATGATAACTGAAGTTCATACTTTATTCAGATTTCCCTGCTTCTTTTTTTTTAAGATTTTATTTATTTATTTATTTGAGAAGGAGAGAGGGAAAGAGCAGGGGGAGGGGCAGAGGGAGAGGGAGAAGCAGACTCCCCACTGAACAGGAAGCCCGACTCAGGGCTCCATCCCGGGACCCTGGATCATGACCCGAGCCAAAGGCTTAACCATCTGAGCCACCCAGGTGCCTTGCCTTACTTCTTACTTAATGTGATTTTTCTGTTCCAGGATGCCATATTATTTTAGTCTCTTAAGGCTCCTCTTGGTTATGATACATTCTTAGGCCTCAACATGATTTATCACTGTTGATGTTGACCTTCATCATCTGCCTGTGGTAGAATTTTCAGATTTTTCTACTGTGGAGTTATTTCTATCCTCTTTCTACACTGTGCTCTTTGGTAGGAATAGAGCATTCCACACTTGACCTGGGAGTTATGCTGTACCTCCTAAGCATGGACTATCAACATGAGTTACTTGGAATTCTGCTTGGGAAATTTTTCTCTCCTCCCCTGTACATTTATTCAGTCATTTATTTATATCAGTGTCGACTCACAGATGTTTATTTTATACTTTGGACAATAATTCAATATTACTTTTTTTTGTTGCTCAAATTGTTCCAGTTTGGGGCATTGGTGTTAGTTTCTTTTGAAGTCAAGTTCAAATTTAATTTAATTTCAAAATCATTCTTTCCTGGTGTATAAGCAATCAATAGATTTGTCTATATTAACTTTGTATCCTACAAACTTGCTACATTCACCTAGGGGTTCCAGGAGCATTTTTGTCCATTTTTTAAATTTCTTACATAGACAACCATATATGTGAATAAATATTTTGTTTGTTTCTGCCCTTGAAATCTGTATATTTTATCTTATTTTCTTTTTTTTTTTTTAAAGATTTTTTATTTATTTATTTGAGAGAGAGAGAATGAGAGAGAGCACATGAGAGGGGGGAGGGTCAGAGGGAGAAGCAGACTCCCCGCCGAGCAGGGAGCCCGATGCGGGACTCGATCCAGGGACTCCAGGATCATGATCTGAGCCGAAGGCAGTCGCTTAACCAACTGAGCCACCCAGGCGCCCTTTATCTTATTTTCTAACCGTATTGTACTATGTAGGACTTCCAGCAAAATGTTGAGTAGAAATGATGAAAGAAGGCATCCTTGCCTTGTTTCTGATCTTGGAAGGCATCTAGTTTTTTGTCCTTAAACAAGATGTTATCTGTAGACTTTTTGTAGAAGTTCTTTGTCAGTTGAAGATGTTCGCCTCTATTAGTTTTCTGACAGTTTTTCTTCTTTTTTTTTTTAAATCCTGAATGAGTGTTTCATCTTGTCAAATGCTTTTAATGTATCAATTGATATAATCATCTGATTTTTTTCTTTAGTCTATTGATGTGATTAATTACACTGATTGATTTACAAATGTCAAAACAACCTCACATTTCTGGAATAAAGCTCACTTGGTCATATCATATAATTATTGTTATACATTCTTGGACTCTAGTTGCTAACATTTGGGGGGTGGGTTTTTGCATCTATGTTCATGAGAGATATTGGTCTATAGTTTTCCTTTCTTGTAATGTCTTCATGTGGCTTTGATATTAATGTAATACCAGCCTCAGAGAAAGAATTAGGGAATAAAAATATCTGGCTTTGGTGCTTTCTTTTTTTTTGGAAGTTAATTAATTATTGATTCAATTCCATTAAGATATTTAGTCCCATACACATGATCTGTTTCTCCTTGTGTGAATTTTGGTAGTTTGTGTATTCCAAGGAATCCATCCATTTCATGTTATCACATTGTGTGGATATAGAATTG
The DNA here is from genome assembly GCF_002201575.2 of Neomonachus schauinslandi. Lineage (NCBI taxonomy): Eukaryota > Metazoa > Chordata > Mammalia > Carnivora > Phocidae > Neomonachus > Neomonachus schauinslandi. Next base: position 195,503,412 of record NC_058404.1, read on the forward strand.
GTCATACATTCTGTTCTTATTTTTTTTTTTTTATGTTGATGAGCTCAATAGCAATGATCCTCTCTTTCACTTCTGATATTGGCAATTAGTGTCTTCTCTCTCTTCTCCCCCTGCTCCTTGGTTAGCCTTGCTAGAAGTTTATAAATTTTATTGATCTTTTAAAAAAAACAGCTTTTGAAAAAAAAAAAAAAAGAAACAGCTTTTGATTATGTTGATTTTTCTCTATTGTTGTCCTGGTTTCAATTTCATTGATTTTTGCTCTTTTCTTTCTTTTCTTTTTTTTTTTTTTTACAGTTTCTTTAAGCTTAAATTGATCTTTGTATGTTTTTTTTCTTTTGATTTCAATTCCACAAAATTCGTATGTGGCACCCCTAGACTCCATTAGATTGCAAGTCAATGCTCAACATCAACTACATTATCTTATCTTTTAATCAATGAAGATCAGGACCCCAGTGACCAAAGCTTCTTCTAAATTTCTAGAGATTGTGTTATCTGTTCTTTCTTGGACATGGATCACATGTCAAATCTGATTATAGTTTTCCATAAATGGGTACTGTCTGTTCTATAAGATCAGCCATTTCTTGACTATAAGAAATATTGTACCAAAGTTTGCTGTTTCAACCACACTCACTCTTGTGTTTGGAACATAGAAGATACTCAGTAAATATTTATTCAATGATTCTGGGTTTTATTCTGTGGTGACCTCAGTATATACTAATTCGAACAGTGCTCTCTCCCAGCTGGAAGTAATGTGTCTGGTCAGGTTTTTCTAGAGGTGGGGGACAGGGAATACAGTAAAATTGACAGTAAGTTTAGTAGCGAATGCATCCTCCTCTAGTCATAGGAAACCTATAATAGGATGATAAAGCCACCACACCTTTATCCAAGTCAGATAGTAATAAATATTTTTAAATAACCAGGAATTTGTTATGTTTCTTCCACCCTGATAAGTAAGGCCCACCCTTGGTTATCTGGGGTGAATGTGGATCCAAAGTCCACATCTGTTTCCTTTGAGAAAAAAAGAGAAAACTCTGGAAGGAGGAAAATCAGGCCACACACAAAATCAGAGGCATTGGAGGGCAGCTTAACCTGATTTTCTATTTTAAATTAACACTGTCCTGAACAGAAAAACACCACTTTGTACTAATCTGTATAATAGCACATACCTGATTACATAAGAACTGCAACAACAGACGAGTTCTTCACAGTAGAGAATGCAAGCAATATTTACCAAATATACCAGAGCAGACACTCAATCCATCTAATATTCCTAGAATTTATCAACAAAGCTCAAGGTCCTAGGAGTCATCTCCTTAAATGTAATCATCTGGAAAGTAGTGTCCCTGTTTCCTGGTCTCTGTGGGAGGGTAGGAGCTTAACTTCATAAGTACCAGTTAGCAAACACAGGTGGTCTAATCACATCAACCAACCTCCTTCCCCAGTGGCCCTCAGCACTTTTCCATTAGCACACCCAGCATATAAAAGGCCTCCTGACTTTGTTTTATCAGAGTTGAGCTCAGTTTATACTGAAGTTGTCTCTGTCTAATGCAGTATTCTGAATAAAATCTGTCTTGCTATTTTTAACATATCGCTGGTGCGAAATTTTTCTTTCGCACTAGCCATCTATATAGTACTTCTTCCCCTCTGATTTAAATAATCTGAACATAAACAGAGGGGGATCCACAAATATTTGTTGTGTAATTTTATAAATCAATTTTTATGTTATTACTTAACACTGCTTCTAGGTAAGTAGAAGCAAAATTGGAAAATTTGCCTTTTCTTCCAACTTGGGTTTGGAAATTTGGTTTTGAAAATCATTATGCTGCCTCCAGTTTATCTCACTTGGGAGCAGCTATGAACATGAGCAGTTTTTTCCTTACAAATAGGTCCTGCCTCCTGCAGAGGGGATTTCCCACACTTTAGAAGATCAAACAAAATGATTTCCACATTAGTCATTGCAATTTTACTCATTTGAGTTTTTATTTTTCTTGATGTTTGAGGTAATTCCATTAATAGGACACAAGGTGGTACATTAGAATGGGGAACTGAGTTGAGATTGAAGGGTTACCTTTAGTTAAAACACACAATGATTGCTTTGCTTGGTTTCATGTTAGACTTTCTCCCGAAACCACTGGATATCTAGGCATGGAAACTGGGCAGCTTAGTCTTGGTATGCACATGTATTATAGACCAGGGTATAAGCAAGCACTTCAGGGCAGTCTTTACTCATCATGCATTCCCTGAGTCATCTAGTAATGTTGGATGCCAAGCACTCAAACGGACATTAGGGGTATACATGAAAGACACAACCCCTGCTCTCAAGGAAATTGTGAATTGATGAGAAACAAGGTACATTAGAGAATGATAAGGGTTATGAAAGAAGCAGAAGCACAGAAGATGAACAATCATGTGCCTGAGGGCCTTTGACCTCCTTAACAATTACTGGATAATATCAAATCAACAAGAATCTGCACCTAGAGATTCCTTCCTGTAAAAGGGCAATTATTTCCAACCATCAGCTCCGAAGGAAAAAAAGAACTTTACTTCCTGTTAAAGGGAAGGTAGAACGGTTATTTATTAGCATAACTGCTTATTTGTTCATTCTGACTTCAGTCCCATATAGAAGAAGTTCAGGGCACTCTTCCCATTTGCCCTCTGTTAAAAGCTTTCAAAAGTGACCTGCTGGAAGGTGGGGTTGCAGAGTGTAAAGGATCAGTTCTTTAGAATTTATAAATACCCTGAAATGCAAGCTTTTGTTGCAGAAAACTGTAGATACCGAAACCTAGACTTGCAAATAATAGAAATGTGGAACTCAGAGGGTCCTCTGAAATTATCTGAGGCAATTTTTAAAAATTATTAAAGTAGAATTCTAGAAGCATTGATGCTGGGCCCCCAAACTACTGAGAAACAAAACTAGCTGAGATCCAGTATTGGGTGCACCAGCGGGGTAGGAGGAGTCTTCCCTACCTGTGATATTTTCTTGCAAGTGGAAGGGCTCCATTAACATAAACCTCTGTCCCTTCTTTGACCCCCTCACCTTCCATCCTTGGGAGATGGAGCACACATCTGATTGCTGCATGTAAAAGCAAGAACAGATAGCCAAGATAGATAGCCAAAAGCAAGATAGAAAGCCAAGACATTCTTCTTCTTCCTTGGAGAAGGCTAAGCTTTGTAAAGCCTGAGTTTTCAACAGCACTTGGCTGTGCAGTGAGCTCATTAGAGGGTCCAGCCACCATGGGGATGGACTCAGTCTTCCAGTGCTCCTAGTTAGCAATGGGAAGTCTACATGAAAAGTTAAGCATTAGGACGTCCATTTCACCAATACTGCCTAAGTTAGTAATAACAGCAATACTTTGGTTTCTCCACAGACACCAAACAATTAACAGTGCTGGTAAATGTTCACTAACTAACCCTTCAAGGTCAACAAACAAATAAACAAAAGAACAGATCTGAAGCTTCTGCAGAGTCCCATGGCATGAATAACCCCACCTCGGTTTATTTCAAGCTACCATCATAGACATCACTGAGGAGTTGGGAATACATATATAATTGACCTTCGTAAACTGGCACAAGATGGTTGCAGCTTGGCACTATCCCTTTTTCATCTTACTTTTACCTCATTTCTCAGTGGCTGCAGAACCTGGTTATACAGGAAGGGTCTAATTACAAGGCTCTCTGAAACACTAATATTCAGGTTTCCTGAGTTCCAGTTGAATGTGCTTCACATGACATCACAATGTCACTTGGAAGCTAGTGTTCTACTATGTATTATATAACTGAATACAAAACGATCTTATGTAGGGCGCCTGGGTGGCTCAGTTGGTTGAGCGACTGCCTTTGGCTCAGGTCATGATCCTGGAGTCCCGGGATCGAGTCCCGCATCGGGCTCCCTGCTCGGTGGGGAGTCTGTTTCTCCCTCTGACCTTCCCCCCTCTTGTGCTCTCTCTCTCTCATTCTCACTCTCAAATAAATAAATAAAATCTTAAAAAAAAAAAACACGATCTTATGTATATATATATATGAACCATTATTATATAAACAATATGCATATGATTTATGTGTAAGTAATGATATATATATATATAATGTCTACTTGCATGTGTGTATTGTCTATATTTAAATATATGTTGTGTGCATGTTATGGTAGTGGTTACACAGGCATATATATCTGTCAAACCTTACGGAATATTAAAAATGAATGAATTTGATTTTATGTAAATTTTACTCAAAAAAGTTAAGTTTTAAAAAATCGATTTATTTACTTGGAATGTGAATATGATCTAAATGCTAGTCATTCAAACCAGGCACAAAGAATCCATGAGATGATAGTGGTTGATCGTTTAGCTGCATCCAAATCTTAACCCTTGTTAATTCCATGTTTTTGCCCTGTGACTTGCTGTTCCTTCATTGATACTGAGTTCCTATCTGCAGTAACTTAGAATAGAGAAATAAAGGAATGGCCAGAGTATATGACCAGTAAAATTGCTATTCAGAAACATAAACCAAATAGCCAAATTTTGTCCTGTCCGTAGACAATTGTCTTCTTTAATCTATACCATATTTCTCGGATTCCTGAACTGATATGGTTTAACGGGACACAATTATATACTGATTGTCCTTGGCAGCAAATATCAAATAGGTGAAAGTCGCATTAGGTTTATAATTAAAATATTACTTTGACTTTGAAAGCTCTTCATAGACTGGATCTCAATTAACTTCTCAAACTTCTGGCACCTTAACCAATCGTCTTTTTCTTTTTTAAACAGAAGTTTTTAATTTTTTTTTTCCTCAGAGGCTTCTATTTATCTCCTTCCCTTGGGCTATGTTGCAAATTAATAAATATGCGGTATATATATCTCCATAGCTGGAATTATATGAATTATAGCCATGTGGCTTCTAGATATAAACACACACACACACACCCTCAGGTTTTTAGTCTAACACATGGTAAATCATAAGATACTTTTATATGATCTGAAACGCCTGTATTTATCTATCACTGAATATGATTACCTGATATTTGAATTATGTTTTTAATGACATAAAAATAAATTCCAAAAATAAACATATATAGACACACTTATTCATACAAAGGCAGGTACGATTTAAGAAAATAATATATATGCTATTTTTAGCAACTACATGAGAATGAGTGCAATCCCTGTCTTAACTGTCCCTACAGGGGACTGTGCATTCCTATGAACATGAGTGTCATTGCTGAAAAAATTTCTGAAACTATTCTTTTTGAGAGCTGCCTTTGGTGCTAACTCTTCCCCATACTAACCAGTGACAACTCTTGGCAAAATCTTGGTCCTTTGAGAGTTGACTGAACACCTCAAAACTGCCAAAAGCATTTGGAACCAAGACTAATGAAGATGGCTTGCAGGCAGAGAAGCTGGGGACACGGCTTGGAATCAATGACTCAGTGTGACTATAACATAATGAGGCTTTATTGTTCACTGTGGCTTCTAACCTGTGTCTGAAGTCAGGGCCAAATGCAGAGTTCACAAAGTGCTTAGAGCAAATGCACATGAAATCTCTTCTTAATTGCCTAATTTGGCTACACAAAATAATATATAAATATGGCCGGCATATTTACTCTTCTTTCTTACTTTTATTTCTCTCCTGGACGGTCCTTATTTAACACCAGTGGAACACAATAATTCCTCACCTTGGCAAAATGTAGTTTAAAGTCCCTATATCACTTCTGTGGAATTGCAAATTTAAGACTTTATTTCCCTTATCTGTGAACTGGGCTCATAACCTCTACGTTATGAGTTTTTGGTGAGGATTAAATGATAAAGTTTGTAAAGTGCCTATTACAGTATCTGGGCAAAATAAATGTGTAACACATGTTAATTATATTTTCCCTGCCCTTCTGCCCTCTTCCTAAGTAATAAATGTTTGGAATATTCTAACTTATGCAATGATTTGTTAATTCAACAAATGGTAAATGCTCTAAGATCACAAAACAAACAAACAAACAAGAACATTGCTGCCAATTTCCACCCATCTTAAAGCAGAAATGCCAAGCATTTTAGGGATATTTACATTCCACACATGTCATTCTTTTGTTCCAAAACAAAAAGCCCTTTAGCCTTGTCTGATAAATTCCAACAAAACATCTCAACTTGAAGTAAAACATTTTTGTAACATTTTCATCATTTTACATATTTGTAGGTGATAATAAAATACCAAAGAGGGTAGGAGCATTTTAGGCATGTGTAAATTTACAGACATGTTCTGAATTGATTGGTTGAAAGAAGATCTTACTTGTTTTCTCCTTCTTCTTCCTCTCCTCCTCCACCTCCTCCTCCTCCTCCTCCTTCTTCTTCTTAATTTTAGGAAATACAAAGAAGACTTGTAACCAAAATGTATGTAAAGCTTTTCAAATGATACTTATTTTTGGGTCCCAGCAAGCTCAGCTGCAAGAGAAGGTGCTGAAATGCTAAGTTTTGATGCTAAGTTTTAACTGAGCATGTGCCTGAGTAGAGGTTATAGCCCCAAGGAGCCCCCTTACTCCCACAGTCCTCCATTTGGAGGCAATACAAACTCACTCCACATTGTGAAGTGGCTACACACTGTGAACACAAAGGCAGAATGATGGCATTTGGATGAACCTGCCAGTCTAAGTTGCATTTTTCTCCCACAGGGTCCATAATAGCCATGGAAAAGTTCTTCAACCAGACTATTCCACAGATAACAGATAACACCTCTCCTCTGGAGATGCAACTCCCTTGAATGAATCATTCAATTATACAGTATATTTGTTTTCAAGTGGGAGGTGTGGTTTTGAGATGTCTTTTAGAGAAAGTAGACCAGAACCTGTCATTACATAGAAAGCATTCAGAGAATTCCCTAGTAAATACAATGATTTTACACTACAATTTGCATGTATGGGAAAAACTTAGAGTGATTTCACCAGGGTCCTGCAGAGAAGACCCCCACCATTGATTTTTCATTCTGTATCTTTGGTTTTAGGTATAAGCAGAGTGCCTGCTGTATCCAGCTGTTATATTTGTCCTACATCTTTTAGGGGGAGGTCTATCCCTTTATCTTAGTTGACATTATACATTACATTTCCTGGAGTTATTTCTGATACAGTTGAGAAGATTGCTTGGGGTGAAATTTTGGGAGAAAGAGATGGTTTTTAAGAGGCAACTGCACAATTCCTCAGGGAGAATATAGCTGTGGTGAGCAAACCTCCTTGATGAACATTTGATGTGGAAGAGTCTTCAGGCTAAGAACAAGATGGTGTGGGCTTAAGATAAGAAGAACTTGATTGCTTTGCATGAAAACATAGATTTTCTATAGGTGGTCCAGGAAGAAAGAGGTAAGGATTCTCAGAAATAAAGAGATGACTTTGTGATAAAGATAAATAGCCAAGTGCTAGCTAAGAGGCAGGGATTCTGTAAGATAAGGCATTGATGAGGTAGATCTTTGGGCTGGATTCTTTGAACTTACCTAATACTTATTATAAGTTATTTGTTGGCATTAATCCTCAAATTCAGTTAAATTCTACTTGTCAGAGCAGTGCCTTGAGGAAATTAAGGGCAAATGTTGGTTTTTTGTTTGTTTATGTTTGTTTATTTATGTTTTGATTAATATTTGGTACAGAAAGGGGAACAACCCCAGGAAAAATGATAGGAGAAGTGGTCAGAATCAAGTGGAAGCAACATATTAGATTAAGAAGGAATTATGAAAAATGCAAGCTTTTGTCAGGAGATTCCAAAATATTAGGAAGTTGGTAAATAACGTAGGTTGCCCACAATTTGTATTTGTATATGCAGATTTCACTTTTATTTACCTTTTTTTTTTTTTTTTTAAAGAGAGAGAGCGAGCATGAAGTCATGGGGATATCCAGAGTCCTGACACAAGATAGTAATCTCAGTATCTCCACTCTGGATTTATTAAAATATTTTGTTCAGTTTGCTATACTTCTTTGAGTTGGGCATAGATCGCCATAGGCTACAATTAAATTGAAAATTTCTAAGCATGGTATTTGAGATCTGTGGGTCCACCTACTTCTTACCCACATTTCATGTTTACACTATGAAATTTTTCAGTAGACTTACCTGCAAAATAATAATAATAATAATAATAAATAAAAATAAGAATCATCCCAACTTTTTTTTTAATTTAATTTAATTTTATTATGTTATGTTAGTCACCATACAATACATCATTAGTTTTTGGTGTAGTGATCCATGATTCATTGTTTTCATATAACACCCAGTGCCTCATGCAGTACATGCCCTCCTTAATACCCATCACCGGGCTAATCCATTCCCCGACCCCCCTCCCTTCTAAATCCCTGTTTGTTACTCGGAGTCCATAGTCTCTCATGGTTCATCTCCCCCTCCGATTTCCCCCCCTTCATTTTTCCCTTCTTTCTCCTAATTTCCTCCATGCTATTCCTTATGATCCACAAATAAGTGAAACCATATGATAATTGACTTTCTCTGCTTGACTTATTTCACTTAGCATAATCTCCTCCAGCCCACCCATGTTGATGTAAGAGTTGGGTATTCATCCTTTCTGATGGCTGAGTAATATTCCATTGTATATATGGACCACATCTTCTTTATCCATTCATCTGTTGAAGGGCATCTCGGCTCTTTCCATAGTTTGGCTATTGTGGACATTGCTGCTATGAACATTGGGGTGCATATGGCCCTTCTTTTCACTACATCTGTGTCTTTGGGGTAAATACCCAGTAGTGCAATTGGTGGGTCATAGGGTAGCTCTATTTTTAAATTTTTGAGGAACCTCCACACTGTTTTCCAAAGTGGCTGTACCAACTTGCATTCCCACGAACAGTGTAGGAGAGTTCTCCTTTCTCCACAACCTCTCCAACATTTGTTGTTTCTTTCCCTGTCCATTTTTGCCATTCTAACTGGTGTAAGGTGGTATCTCAATGTGGTTTGGATTTGGATTTCCCTGATGGCTAATGATGATGAACGTTTTTTCATGTGTCTGTTAGCCATTTGTATGTCTTCTTTGGAGAAGTGTCTGTTCATGTCTTCTGCCCATTTTTTGACTTATTTGTTTTTTGGGTGTTGAGTTTGAGAAGTTCTTTATAGATCTTGGATACCAGCCCTTTATCTGTAATGTCATTAGCAGGTATCTTCTCCCATTCCATGGGTTGCCTCTTTGTTTTGTTGACTGTTTCCTTTGCAGTGCAGAAGTTTTTATCTTGATGAAGTCCCAAAGGTTCATTTTTGCTTTTGTTTCACTAGCCTTTGGAGATGTATCTGGAAAGAAGTTGCTGTGGCTGATGTCGAAGAGGTTACTGCCTATGTTCTCCTTTAGGATTTTGATGGATTCCTCCCTCACATTGAGGTCTTTCATCCATTTAGAGTTTATCTTTGTGTATGGTGTTAGAAAATGGTCGAGTTTCATTCTTCTGTATATAGCTGTCCAATTTTCCCAGCACCATTTAGTGAAGAGACTTTTTTTGTTAAAATGTCTGTGCTAGCCAGAGCAATCTATACCTTCAACGCCATCCAGATCACAATTCCAATGACATTTTTCAAAGTGATGGAACAAACAATCCTAAAATTTGTATGGAATCAGAAAAGACCCCGAATTGCCAAGGAAATGTTGAAAAAGAAAAACAAAGCTGGCGGCATCACGTTGCCCGATTTCAAGCTATATTACAAAGCTGTGATCACCAGACAGCATGGTACTGACACAAAAACAGACATATAGACCAATGGAACAGAATAGAGAGCCCAGATATGGACCCTCAACTCTATGGTCAACTAGTCTTCTATAAAGCAGGAAAAAATATGCAATGGAAAAAAGAATTGTCCCAACTTGATCGGGAATAAAAACAACTTCCAGAAACTTGTCATGACACCATTACTCTAGAAGAGGAAGAGCGCCATCCTTGGTGAAGAGAAAGAAACTTTGTTGAGTGGTGTAATTCACAGAACTTTCTGTCTGGGGAGAAATTAGTATTCCTGACAAGTGTTAAGTGATTTTCTGTTGAACTTTAACAGGATTAAGTCTTATTCTGGGAACTTTACCTACCCAGTTGACTGTCAGCTAATTGTCAGTCAAGAATTCAATGACCTTTAAGGAGATTTTCTTTTCTTTCTGTATCTAGTATGATTATCTGTATTTAATAGATAATCCAAAAAGTTACCTATTCTTTCTCCTGCCCTGTAAGATACCTACTAAAACTAAACTCTTGAATTGGCCCATTAGGGCTTTTTAAAAATATACATATCTCATGCAAAAATTATAATGAAACTTTGACCTATGCTTATAACCAACTATCTGGAAAGTTCTATTTAATACACACAGTAGAATATTTTGGTTTCCTCAAAGCAACCAAATACAATTCTGGAGCCCAGATTGTATGGCGCAACCAGAATTACATGAAATGGAAACAAAGACATAAGACAAAATATATGTATAAAGGAAGATAATACTTGTGGTTTAGATAAAAAATACTAGAATTCCCTGTTGGGAGTATATAACAGATCTGTACTGTCTGACCAGGTGGGTACTGGATGCATATAGCTATTGAGCATTTGAAATGTTACTTGTCCAAATTGAGATGTGCTATAAGTGTAAAATACACATTTGATTTTGAGGACTTTATTAAAAAATAGAATGCAAATTATCTAACAATGTTTGTAGTGATTTCATGTTGAAATAACATTTTGAATATATCAGATTAAATTAAATGTATTAGAAAAAATAATTTTACTTGCTTGTCTTAATTTTTTTAATGTAACTTCAAGAAAAATTAACATTACACGTGTTACTTGTATTTGTGGCACCCATTATATTTACATTGGACAGTGCTATCAGAGACAATGGGAGATTTTTTAGTTAGGGGTTTTTATTTTGTGTATTTTGTTCACTTGTTTTTATCTTATCATCTCTAAGTGAGCTTGCCATAAAAATTATGGAAAGTGTTTTGACTCAATATTGTGTGGGATAGTAGTAAATGAAGACTTCCATCTGATGGATGACTACCAAAATAAATAGTTCCTGGATTAAGGCATATTAATAATTTTGTGGTTCCATTGGTTTTTTACTAAATGTAATAAATATTACTAAACTTCTAACATGTAGTAAGCGTAGTACTATGTCCTAGGGATACAGTGATGAACAAAGCAGGTTTTCTTCTCCCTTGTGTGCAACGTAAGTAGGTAGCAGGTATCACACTTATAACTATAAGCGTGGGGGGTATCACATGGGATCTTAAATTTTAAGTGGTGATATTGGTAAATAAGCAATAACCATTGATAAACAGACAGAGGATATAACCTAGTCTGGAGAGTTTTGAAATGGGCTTTCTGATTAAGTGGTTTTTAAACTGATACCTGAAAGATCAATTTACATTAACTAAGTGAAGAAGGATCCTAGAAGAGAATCCTCGTCAGTTCAAAGCCATTCCCAGAGAGGGATTCTTCTAAGAGCCATCAGATACTGGAGCATGAGTGTCTTGGTCCTGAAGGGGGAATCTGGGCAGTACAACACAGCTTCCACTATAGAAATTGTTAAGTTTGAGGTGCTCTGAGATACCCAATTGTGGCTGCTTATTGGGTCCAAAGATAGATTAATTGTTGAACTAAGGAATCTCAAGCTTCAGGAGCTTTCCCTGGCATGGCTCTCAGAAGGACACTAGCAATGAGTTCTTGGGTTTTATATTTTTGTAAATTTGCAAAAGTAAGATATTTTAACCACTATTTCTCTCCCCTCTAACTGTCCTCGTGTTAAATTGCATTGGTGTGGGTACAGGTATTTTGGGATGTGACAATGGGGAAGATAAAGTAAGGATTCATTCTATTTGATCTTAAGAGATTATATTTATGAACTTCAGAGCTGTTTACTGGCTTAGTTATTGTTAGCTATCTGATATAGGAAGGTCTTTCAGGAATAAGTCTGGTGTGCATTATGACTCACAAGCGAAGTACCAGAGGTCACACAGTGACATAAACATGCCCTTTAAAGCCTAGCACCAGATGCATGTGGATAGTGGGAGAGAAATAAAGTCTAAAATGTGAGAAACCAGAATCTGATCTCTAGAAAATTATTTGAATCTTTGGATGTACTACTTGTAAACAGAACAATCAGTTATCATCAGCACCTACTCAAAACAGAAGGTCTGCCCTGTCAGGACGTACTTGAGTTAGAATTGATCTCAAAGAGAGGACTGTTCTGAGGAACATCATTGGTGTTTTCTGTGCCCATTAATGATCTCAAACAAGGAAAGTGATAGTTATAATGAAAACTCCCAGAGAGTTTGACACAGGTTTTTCTGAAGTTAGCTGAACATAGGTTGCCCTCTGGTTCTGGCTAAGAAAAGTCTAAATGTGAGAGAAAGCTTGGGAGCTGTCCTTTCTGCTGTCAGAGTAAAGAGGAAAACTGCAATCAAGATACACTTCCTTCATGCACTGCTGGAATAAAAAGCTCATTAGAAAAGAAGTATTGCCCAGATCCAGGAAACTGTACTTGAGGTCCCAGGCAGAGGCTCTCTGAGAGACCCACAAAAGTACTCAATGAGCAAAGGAGCCATCAAAGGACATTTGACACCTTAAGGGCGGTGAAGCTAGCTGACACCCCTGCCAACCATTTATTGCAAATTACCTCTCCCTCTAAAATGATCAGGAACAGCAGCTGAATGGGATGAGTGGGAAGAGAAAGAGGAGAAGCCAATTTTGGCTCATGCCTGCGGAAACATCCAAGGCTGAATCAGATCCAGTGCTTTCAACTGGCTAAGAGTTCTGAACGTTTATTATTGCATTCGCCTAAACCGGAGTTATTTGATTACTAAACCAGAGTGGATTTTGAATGCCAGATGGTGGAAAGATAGGATGTCATCTAAGAGCATTTAGCAAAGCTGTGGGATCTTCCTAAAGTTTCGAGCAGAAATAGAGAAAGTATCGTCCCAGAGAGTGGGTTTGAAGGAATGATGGAAGAAAGAATAGGATTATGCTAAGTGAAATAAGTCAAGCTGAGAACAATTATCATATGGTTTCACTTATATGTGCAACATAAGGAATAGCATGGAGGACATTAGGAGAAGGAAGGGAAAAATGGAGGGGGGAAATCGGAGGGGAAGATGAACCATGCGAAACTATGGACTACAGGAAATAAACTGAGGGTTCCGGGGGGGGATGGGTTAGCTTGGTGATGGGCATTGAGGGCACGTATTGCATGGAGCACTGGGTATTATATGCAAACAATGAATCATGGAACACTGCATCAAAAACTAACGAAGTACTGTATGGTGACTAACATAACATAATAAAAAATAAATAAATAAAGCTAGTTTTTTGTATACCTTTGCAAGCCCAGCTTGGACAATAAACCAGTTTCACAGGTTTGATCAAACACTTGTTTCTCACATATGGACTCATTCAGATCATAATTTTTCATCTTTGTGCATTAAAAAAATTATTTCAATGTTGGTTACTTCCTAGTCACATAATACATTTATAATAAATGAATAAATGCTTCTGGTGTGTGTGTGTGTGTGTGTGTGTGTGTGTGTGTGTGTGTGTGTAGTGTTTGGAAGAGGAAGTCACTAAAAAATGCCCTCTCTGAGTCTGGAATAGGTTAAATTCATGAACGCACCAGTGGGGAAGTTGGAAAGGTAATTCCTCCTAGTTTTTCAGTGCTGGTGACATGCTAACTCCACGTAGAGGGCAGAGGTCCAAGAGGGTGAAGTTTCCTACACTTTGTCAACACTCGTGAGTGGATATTTAACAACCAACCTAATCACAAAGGGTTTACATCATCAGAACTAATGAGGAATTAAAACACTTGAGTGAATCAAGGGAAATTTTTCAAAGTTGTCTGTCATAGGCTATTGATCCCTCAACAGCTCATTAAACACCCGTGCGGCCAGGCAGCAGCCGAGGCGCTGGAGATTTACAGCTGGAGAGGCGACCTCATCCATCACGCATCCTCTCTGTTTCTCCTTGTCCACCCCCACTCTCATCCCAGACCTCCTGTCCCACTCTTCTGGTGTTTGTTTCTTAGTTCCTTCTATCTTCTCAGGAGTTCTCCCAGTGATTAATGAAATCAGATAAATAGGTTGTTCAATACAGAGGTTTAGAAATCCTGTAACTTGATGGCCCCTTTTCCTAAAGCTGTATTTGATCAGGGACCAAACCGTGCTTTCCATAAACCAGATATGGATTCCTTTTCTAGTTTGCCTACCTGCAGCCCACACTGCCCCATCTTTGAAATTCCAGGGTAAATCATGGCTCACATGGAAAATCATTCACAGGCACCCTGCCTCAGAGCCATATAGTCACTGTTGTTAATTGTACAATACAGGAGCTTCTTTGAAATACCTAGAAACACAAAAGAAAGGGCAAAGTGATACTTAAGTAAGAATAGAAGCTGAGTGTCATCTTGAAAGTTGGTGGGGGAAAAAAAAATCATTCTCCAGGTATAAGAAAAACTGATAGACATCAAATCTTCTAATTAAATACATATATTTATTAGCCACCTACACTGTCAGGAAGCATGTTTCATAATTGAGGAGAGAAGACCAAGAGAAGCCAGGCCACATTTGAGAGATCACTGTCTTTAGATGACAAGTGAACATAGAATCACAATATGGGTAAGCCGAACTCAGCTGCAGGCACATCTTGCTTGCCAGGAATCACAGCAGAAGGGACTTCACCAGGATTGGAAGGTGTTATGGGCTGAACTGTGTCCCCTCCAAATCCAAATGTTGAAATCCTCATCCCTGCCTATACCTTAGAATGTGACTCTATTTGAGGCTAGGGTGTTCAAAGAGGGAATTAAGTTAAAATGAGGTCATTAGGATGGAGGCCTTAATCCAATGTGACTGGTGTCCCTATAGAAGAGGGTGTAAAACAAATAAAAAGGAAAGAAAAGAAAAGAAGAGGGTGTTCATAACAGCAATATCCGCAATAGCCAACTGTGGAAAGAGCCGAGATGCCCTTCAACAGATGAATGGATAAAGAAGATGTGGTCCATATATACAATGGAATATTACTCAGCCATCAGAAAGGATGAATACCCAAGTTTTATATCAACATGGATGGACTGGAGGATATTACACTAAGTGAAATAAGTCAAGCAGAGAATGTCAATTATTATATGGTTTCACTTATTTGTGGAACATAAGGAATAACATGGAGGACATTAAGAGAAGGAAGGGAAAAATGAAGGGGGGGAAATTGGAGGGAGAGACGAACCATGAGAGACTATGGACTCTGAGAGACAAGCTGAGGGTTTTAGAAGGAAGGAGGGTGGGGGGACGGGTTAGCCCAGTGATGGGTATTAAGGAGGGTACGTACTGCATGGAGCACTGGGTGTAATATGCAAACAATGAATCGTGGATCACTACATCAAAAACTAATGATGTATTGTATGGTGACTAACATAACATAACAAAAGAAAATAAAATTTTTTTAAAAAGAAGAGGGTGTTTAAAGACAGACATGCACAAAGAAAAGACCACGTGAAGACACAGAGCAGGCCATATACAAGCCAAGGAGAGAGCCTTCGGAAGAGCCCAACTCCACTGGCACCTTGATTTTGGACTTCAAGCCCCCACGACGATGAGACAATAAGTTTCTGTTATTTGAGCTGCCCAGTCTGTGGTACTTTGTCATAGCAGCCCTAGCAGACCAACACAGAGGGAAAGTGTCTGTGAAGGGCTCCCTAACGATACGAGATTATTGAGGCAGGCACATTAGGGAGAAAAATGTGCTCTTAGTAGAGAGAATAACACACGTAAAAATCGGCGATAGAGAGAGAGCGTGGGACATTCAAAAATCTCTCTGTGTCTGACTGGGGGACAGTATGGGGGCAGGAGTGTCAGGACAAATCTGGAGCTCTAAGAAAGACTCTGGTATTAAAGGGTAACAAGTGACTGGCTAAAAGGAACCACTGACTTTCTAGCAAGAGAAGAAAGAACGCTACACTGTTGAATATGACTCACTGGCAAAGCTGACTTTCATCATTCTCTGCTCTGTGACTCATTACTATCCTCACCTGTAATGAGGAAAGCCACATGGCAGAACCCAGGAATAAAGCCACCTTTACAAAAGGACATTAATTTATTGGCAGAGCTTCTGGGGGTGCTAGAATGGATTGATCACAACACATGGAGACAAGTCGCTTCAGGAAGTGAAAGCTGCATTGGCCTATGTTTCTTTTCCATGATTTCAAATTTATAACAAAGTTAATATAACTTATCACCAGCAATAGATGGCATTTCAAAAGCAATGTTCAACCAGGTGGGTGAAACATCTTACTCTATATACTATATATACATGGTATCTACCTATCATCTATCTATCTATATACTATATATACTATCTATTTATATATATATGTACTATCTATCTAGGTAGATAGAATCTATAGTAAATACATACATATATATATATATAATTGGTATACTATACTATATATTACATATATGCTATATATCTATCTTTATATAGATAGATGTACAGATATATACTATATATAGAAACATAGTCATTAGTTAAAACAAGAAATGTTCTCAAAATTATGGGATGGATGACTGGATAACAATAGAACTCAGCCACTGACTAATATTATTTGATAGTACAGCTGAGATTGTTGTATTTTGTAAAGCAAGAGTTGATCATATCAAGAAAGAAGACTAAGTCATATCATATCGAAAAAGGAAGCACTGACTAGTGATTAAGTGCATGGATTACAAAACCATAATTCCTTGGTTCAAATCCTACCTCCACCATTGATTAGCTGTTTAATCTTGGAAAAGTCACACAACCACTCTGTGCCTCAGTTTTCTTATGTTAATACCATTTTAAGAATAATGATAGCCAGCTTTATGGGATGTTCCAGCCACTACAATAAGTGCTTTATGTATATTAACTTACTAAATCCTCAGAACAATTATGTAAGTACCATTATTAACCCCATTTTACAGATCAGGAAACTGAAAGAGTGGTAAGGTAACCAGCATTAAGACTACAGTACTAGTAAGTGACCAAGCAGAGATGTGAACCCAGGCAATCTCTCTCCAGAGTCTATGCTTTCATTACAGTCTATTAGTTCCATATAATTATTGGCACTATTTATTATTATTATTATTATAAATTCTTATGATAGCCACACCCTGTCTGCTCCACTACCCTACTCGACATCTAGAACTCTTTTTGCACATACTTAATCTCACCCTGTCCTGAGCCTTGAGCAATTTGTCCGTTGACCTAGACCTTCTTTCTTACCTTCCCATCCAGCACCTTTCTCTGTTGGTGTCTCAGTTTTTCTTCAGAATTTGCTCCAGATGGATGCTCACTTGTACCTGGAATTTGGTGTCTGAGCAATATTTCTCCTGCTCAATTCTTTGGTCCTGGTTCAGGGACATCTGTGACTTAAATCAGTCACTTCCCTTAAAGCTCCTTCACATGGGACCCAGTTCACCCTCAATTCTGCTTCTTGCCCAATTGACCCCTGCAATTACAAATGTCTTTCTTTCCCCTCCTTCCTTGGTGTAAAACTTCTTGCTTTCAGACATCATAAGGGAAACCAGAATTGATAAATGAAGGTGAAATGCAGTGGTTGAGTCCTGGGATTTGGAGAGGGAGGCCTTCAGCTTGAAACTGAACCCTACCATTTATTAACTATGCAAGCTCAGAGGAGGTCCTCAACTTCTCTGGGATCTAGGTAACTCCCCCATGTTATGTGGATGACACTAACCTCTCCCTCATAGAGTTGCTTTAGCAATTAAAAGAGATAGTGCATGGAAAGTCCTGGGCACAGGTCACAGTACGTAGTAAGCATTCAGTAAAATGTTGTCTTTATTTTAATTTTAAGTTTGCTTAAGGTATTACAATTTATATTGTCAGAAATATTGTACACACAAGCAACAAATGACAAAGCGTATACTATCATGAATTTTTCCTGCTTACAACCTGCAAGACTCTTAATTACCTCCTAAATGGGTGTTGTAAATTGATATCTCCTTATCTCTATACTTCATAACCATCCACTTCTCTCCTGGTCATTGTCCTCATGATAATAAGAATGTAATAAAAATAATGAGTCACAAATAAATTAGGAAATAAACTAAGGAGAAGTGAATCATATACAGTCTACTTCGATCTTGAACAGAAACCTGGGAAGGAGCAAAGGAAGGATTTGTGCCATAAACCAGGAATGAGAGTTTTGTAATCAGGAATTATTTAGGTACTTCTTGTTGGTAAGAAACATTTCTTCCCTACTCCAGATGTTTTTCCTTCCTTTTCAAAGTAGCTCAAATAATGTAATACCCTGGTCTCTTTCCACCTCCTTACCAGTGCCCTGAATATGGTTGTCCACTCTGTGCACTGCACAAATCTAGGGACACCAGTCACAATGTATTTGATTTAAATATACCCACTGAAATACACAACTTGTGCAGAAGTGCTCAGATGCCTGCATTCAACATCCTTTATACTTGGGATGGGGAAATAATTTTTCTAACTAAAATATTGGTTAAGAATGAACTTGGAATGTTTAGTTTAGTTCCCCTTTTTATAATGTTTTTTCTTTTTTTTTAAGATTTCACTTATTTATTTGAAAGAGAGAGAGAAAGAGAGATAGCAAGAGAGAGCACAAGCGGTGTGTGGGGAGATGGAGAAGCAGACTCCCCACATGCAGAGCTCAATCCCAGGACCCCAGGGATCATGACCAGAGCCAAAGGCAGACACTTAACTGACTGAGCCATCCAGCCACTGCCCCCCTTTTTATACTCTTGAGAAGGCGCTATCCCAAACATTCTTCCTTATTCCTCCATGCTGTAACATCTATAGGGTCTGCTTCCATGCAGAGTGATCTATGGTTGAATCAGTAAGTGTGGCTAATTAAGAGTCTAGCATTAATAAGTCCAGTTGTCCACATCTGCAAGCCTCATCCTCCAACTTACTCTTTATTATTAATAAAGGGAATATGTTGGCTCCTATTTGTATTCATTTCTCAGTTAGTCCATGACCCAGGTCATAGCAAAGAGAATTCTTCTTTATTTAGCTCTTTTCAAATAAGTCTGATGTGTGAGCTATGGACCTTGAGAAATGAGCAAGGTGTAAAATTTTGTAGAACAAATTATGTGTGGAATGATTTGGGCTTTTGGCATGGCTTGAACAGATGGCTATAGGCTTTGATAGTGAATTCCTAAGCATACACCCTGCTGACTTTTTTTTTTAATCTAATGATTTGTAGCCTATGTTGCACAACACATGATTTTTCAGTTGTAGAGTTGGCTTTATGAATGTGTGTCTTGGACCAGAGACTTTGAACCTTTGGACATTTACAGTATTTTGACCTTAGTAGGTTACTACAGCTTATGGTGGCAGTGACTAGAGTTCTGTGACAGTTTTTCTAAAAGGATGCCCCAACAAATGTGCAAGGATCTTCCCAAACCCCAACAAATCTGTGTATTGTCTCAGGATGTAAGTCCCAGCACCTAAACTTCCCTGCACTTAGTTTATGTGTGTGAAGAGCAGGGGCCATGGTGATTAGGGGCTGCTCTCAGAGGCTTTGGTAAAAAAGGGAAGCTGAGGCAAGAATTTGGTTGGAGACAATAGTTTGTCACTACAGAACTTTTAGGCATCAGTGGCTGAACAATATATGCTGTGTTTGATCTAAAGGGGAGTGAATTTTGAATATATTACAGATCACAAGGGAAGTTCTAGCTTTTAATTATTAGCACCAGCCCTAGGTAGGAAGCTAGATTGGCTGCCCTCAATTTCAATAAGAATTCAAGGCCAAGGAGGGGAATGATATGGCTAGAACCAGCACTGACCTATCCATAATATCAAGCACCAAGACACTCACCCCTCTAGTTCTTAACACCATCTGGTGTCAAGCTGGTTCTGTACCATTCTCTAGGTCTTAAAAATTCCAAAGAAAATGAAGGAGAAAGAGCCTTAGTACTGCAGCACTAAAAACACCTTCTCCAGAGAGTGTGGTAGATTCCACATTCCTTTGTAGAGCCCACATTCAATTAAGCACTTTTTTCTGAATCATGAGGCTCAATGCAAACATAAGAAAGCAAGGGGAATACCATTCTGAACTCAGGTAGTATCCGTAAGTAGATTTTACTGATACAGTAAATAGCACCAAAATTAACCTCTTGCTGAGCGTTTCCCAACTAAGCTTAAATTTCAAGTCTTAGCTGTCAGAAGAACTGGCATAAACTCCCTTGTCTCCCAGCAAAGCCCCCACCAAAATAGTCATCTTCCTGCAGTGTAGTAATAAGTCTCTGCCATGGTCTTTGGCAACACAAAGGATTGGCTTGGAATTAATTTTGTCGAGATAAGTCTTTCAGGAGCAGGAATTGCTTTGTTTTTCCAATTCTGGGGATATGATGTCAGTGCTGTGATAAAACTCATTTTTCATAATAACTCCTGAGAATCTTTAAAATAGTGAGAAATATCAGAGACTCATTGTTGAACAAATACAATTCTGTGGTCACAGAGGAGGAACTATATGCCTTCCAATGAGAAAAGACCCAACCTCCAAATGCTGAAAGAACACTGTCTCTACCAACCTGTTAATAATCCTGCCAACTGAGACAGAATGGACAAAAAACAAAATTGGGGAGTACCTTTAAAGCTTTAGAATTTTAACTCACAAGCATAAAAAAAGTTGATTTGGGACCTTAATTCTGTGGAAATTTGATATATTTTGACTTTAACTTGCAAAAGAATTTAACCTCCTTATTTTAATATTTCCCGTGTAACGTTATAGTAGCAGAGGGTTTATATTCAAATTTGGCCATCTCTTTATTGACGTTTTGTTATTGGAGTATAAGTATGTTTCAATCAAGCTCAAAACACATCTCATAACAGGCTGTGTCGGGCAATGTTGTTGGGAAAAAGTATGGATTGGACAATCAACTAAAGATTATATTTTCAGCCTTGGAGTTAATTTAACCAACGTGTTCTTCTGACCCATGTTAGGTTCTTTGGGGGGGGGGATGATCGGGGAGTCAGTGCTGTTCACAGGCTCTCCTGAAGGGTACTTCAAGGGGCAGTGTCAGTATGCGGGAGGGGAGAAGTGGTTGGTTAAACTTCTGCTCCCCTCCTGGGGCAGGAAAAATACAAAGCTAAGAGGAGGAAAGATGGAGGAAGGTGGAAGGAAAATATTTCTTCCCTGTTCTCATGAGTCCTTCCTTGTGGAGTGAGATCAATTAATGAAATGCTCCTAGCTTCTCTCTGTTCCATTACTCACTACATCATGGAGAGGTTTATGACTAATCGTGGAGTAATTTGGGAAATAATGAACTCTACATACTTGGTATGACTTTTTTTTCCTTTTGGAAGAGTCCAAGTGCTCTTCTGTTCCTTTCTATCATGCCTTGTAAAGTTTTCTTTCTCAGGAGCAGGGTTTGTAGGGGTCTAGTGATACCAGTAGATGGAAATAAGATGGAAAAAAGAGCCAATACCAGACAGTTTACTTGCCCAGACACATGAACTACAGTTTCCAAACTATGATTTATCATTAGTAAAGTTGGTATTTTGCTCCCATCTAATTATTAACTAATTTATTTTTGAGCATTATTTCTTCTGCACCAGTCTGTATGGATAGAAGAGTGGGGGAATTTCAGGATCTTGCAGGGAAGGAAAAGGGCCTAAAACAAGTCAATTCTGATTATCTGGAATGGGCACACCCTGCTGGATGGACTGTAAGGAAAGAGACTGGAGTAAAATTAGGCCAGAATTGTGTGGAATGTGACAATTCAGAAAGCTCTTTCCACCTGAAAATAGCTCTGAGTCAGCATCAATTGTCTCTCTGTGTCAGACTCAATTGAAACAATTCTGGGAATGGAGCTGAATTGATCTATTTTCTATGTGTGACATCCTCAAGCTGCCTTTTAGTGAGAAATGAACCGTGAGTCCTTGTTATTGTCATTCCCTATCCCTGTGTGCATGTTACCATAGATCAAGTCCTGGAGGAGGTAAAACCAGCCCCAGTGAGACAGTTCATGGTAAGACATTTTCGTGTCTGAACAACCTCATACACCATGCTTATTAGTAAAAGACCATGGAAATACCAGAGCCATCCTCATTAATCAGGGCCTTTCTGCCCAAGTTTGAACTCACTTGGAGAAACACCTAACTATTTCTACCTTTGAACATATTAACTGCAGACCCTGGTTGGTGTATTTTGAAAACAAGCCAGACAAAATAGGACCCTTGCACCTGTCTGCTGGTCTGACCAATACAAGAAAAACAACATCGTCCTCTCTTGCAGTGTAAACATATTTCTCTTAATTCAGCCAAGTAGATCTTCCAAACCTTTTTGTGCATCCCAATACTGATGCAACATCTATGTGTAGCAGAAAGAACACTGAACCTGCCACCTTCTGGATTCTGGTCTAGGCTCTGATACACACTATTTCCACTGAGTTTCCTAATATCTTTAAGCCATTTTTTTCCCCCTATATATGAGGAATAATCTTAGCCTCCTATTTGTAATTGCAAAAGGTGAGACTATAGATTCTAAAGCCAGACCACCTGGGCTCAAAACCCGGGTCTGCCCCTTATTAGCTCTGAATCCTTAGGCAAGTTAAGAAATTACACTGTACCTCAGTTTCCTCATCAAAAAATGAAGATAACAAATGAATCCTTACATAATAAATGTAAAGTTCTTAGAATAGTGCTTAGCTTGTGATTATTGTCAAAAAATATTATTATCAGTAATGGCAAGATCAAGCCCAAATTCCTTTGTCTGTCATTGAAGACTCTTCACAATAAATAATAAGTCTGCCTCTCAATGTCTATGACATATGTACCCCAAGGGACACTATCTTCTCTGAACATCATGAGAGCAAGACCATGTATAATCCCTTGGTGTGCATCCAGTATCTAATCATGGAATCTATATGAAAATATATATTCATATATATATGCAGGGACATACTGGGTTCATGGTGGTCCTAAGGAAGGTTTTTGGGCTTTAGCCATGCCCCTCAAATCCCCTTTAGCCCATCCAGAAAATCCCCTTGGTGTATTTATGTTTTGATGGGAGAAAAAGACAATGTATTAATTATGAGCAGAGCTCACAGAGAAATGATTAAAATACTTTGCTATTTGTTTTATCTATAAGTCATGCTTTAAGTTACAACAATGTGCTTGATATGCAAATAGAGCTTCAAGACAAGTCCCCTAAATCTTGATCCAACCACATTCCTCCTCTCTGCTCCTCCTATAAAGAAATTTTGAAAGCACCATTGCTTGAGCATGAGAAACAAACACTTTTAACATGAACTACCTGGCACTGTGATTATACACATATTAAAACAGAAGAATATGTATGTTGTTATTACATTATTTCTTTGACTTACATTGGGAAAGTATTAAACCCTTATTTGTATGAATGAGAAGGGGAGGCATAGGGGCTCAACAAAAGGAAAAATAAAATATAACAAGTTGAGTGCAGGGCAAAAATTTGGAAACTTTTCTAATTATTACAAACTTGGTCTTTTATTCATGGTATCTTAATGGAAAGTAATTGGTATATTTTAATTTTATGACCAAGATAATTTAGATGAACATGTTGCAAGTGCTCATTATTAATAACCCACTCATGAATAGTATGAAAAGGATCAGTTTTTTGGCCTGTAGTTATAGCTATGTTTCCACATCCAAGCTGGCCTTTAATTTCTTAAACCTTTTTTTTTTTTGGCTGTGAAGAAAAATATCAAGAAAAAAAAACTGCTCCAGGAAAAAAAAAAAGTTTAATAATTAGACTATTAATCCATAAGGAAACTTTGTGTGATTAATCTGAAATTGGGCCTTTTGCCCATATATCCACAATAAAACTACCTTTTATATACAGATGAAAAGTACAAGGAGCTGATGTCTGGAAAAGTCAATTGTTCCTAAGGATTCTCCAAAGGAGAGAGGAGCAATTGTTTACACCAGCTGAGAACTCTTAGATGAGCCTGAAATGGGAAACTTTTCTCACTATTTATGCTCCAGATAGTATCAGTGTGGTAACTTCCCTTCAATATATTTTTTTTTAAGATTTATTTATTTGAGAGAGAGAGAGCATGAGCAAGCTGGGGGAGGGGCAGGGGGAGAGGGAGAGAGAGAATCTCCAGCAGACTGCCGGCTAAGGACAGAGCCCAACATGGGGCTTGATCCCACAACGCTGAGATCATGGCCTGAGCCGAAACTAAGAGTTGGACACTCAACTGACTGAGCTACCCAGGTGCCCCGATAAGGTCCCTTTAGAATTCATTTATAAACTGAATATTATTTGTCAGCTACTATTTTAAATACATGGTATAGATCCCCCAACAGCCATCTTTTCTATATGTTCCAAACCCCACTGGCCATACTTGTTGGCACAGGGGTGGATATTTGATCATCTGACCCAAAGAATCTCTCAGGTATTTTCAAAGTGGGAACCAAGGACAGAGAGACAAGTCCTTTTCAGTAGTGGTAGCTCCATGGTGACTGGCTTGGGAGTTAGCAACCATCATACATTTTAGTGTGTCTGGAAGAGGTGAGCATGAAGCAGACCTGCAAATTTATCAAAGACAAGAGATACATAGAGAGATCTTTGAAGTTCTGGAGTTCCTTGGGTCCTTTGAATATGATTTCCTTTTTTTTTTTTTTTAAGATTTATTTATTCATTTTAGAGAGAGAGAGAGTGCAAGAGTGTGCATGAGCAGGGGGAGGAGCAGAGGGAGAAGGAGAGAGAGAATCTCTAGCAGGCTCCCCAGATGTGGGGCTTGATCTCACAACCCTGAGATCATGACCGGAGCTGAAACCAAGAGTTGGTTGCTCAACTGACTGAGCCACCTAGGGACCCTGATTTCTGTTTTATTAAAATACTTCATTTGATTTCAGCCATTTTCAATCAAAACATCCCTTATTTATGAAAAAATCTAGTAGGGTCAGGGAAGAAAATGTACTATATGGTGTGGTAAGTGCAATATAGAGAGAAACCTAGGGTGTTGTGGGAGCTTTAAAGAGAATCTCCTGTTCCAGCACTGAGGGAAATAAAACCAGAGAATTCCTTATTTCAGCATTTGAACATCATGAGAGCAGGACCATGTATAATCCCTTGGTGTGCATCCAGTATCTAATCATGGAATCTATATGAAAATATATATTCATATATATATATGCAGGGACATACTGGGTTCAGAGAGATGTGGTAATTACTATATTTTGCTTAGTTTTGTTTTTATTTGTTTTAACATTTTTTGGTGGTGGGAGTTTGGAAATGTGGGTGAATGCAGGATAGATATACTAGAATTTGGGGAAGAAGAGGGACTTAAAGACAAGCAAAGACGAAAAAGTATGACCCACAAGGAAGTTGGAAATAATTTACAAAGTTTAAAGCAGAGATTCATGCTGATGAGTGGGAGAAGATGTCTTCAAGACACTGTATTGGATTTCTTATTTGTAAGAAATATAAATTGATTTATATTGGAATAAGCAAAATGGCTGCCTTATTTGAAGTATGTGGGAATAAATCTATATTAAACTGTGTTAATATCTGATTTGTCTGGCTTCACACCAGTTTCCTGCTCCACCCCCCAACAAGTGACACTGATAGTTCCAGAGTGGATGGATCCTGGTCTATACTATCATGAAACATTGTCCATACAGCCCAAGTAATTGCTTGAGGGATTGTCACGTATCGCAACTCAGATCAATCCAAGTCTGCCCTGGGACTGTTCTAACAGTTCTAAAAACTTCTTATGTTGGAGATCAGGAGGATGTGAAGCTGGGCAGCTTTTTCCCTCCTTCTCTATCATGTGGAGAATATAAATCTGCAACAGGTGAGCAGGATCCTAGCATGGAGACAAGGGCATAACTATGAGAAAAGAGAACCACAACACGACCTTCCTTAGAATTTACGCACCCACCTACGCCTGAGGTGAGATCTTCCACATCCTACTCAGTGACGTTAGCTAATAAAATTCCATTCTTCTATTAATCCAGTTGAATTGGATTTTTGTCACTGTCTACTGGATGAATATCAGTTGCACACTTGTTACTGAAGAGTGCATTTATATGTCTTCACTTTGCAAATCATGTTATAAAATACATTTAAAAACTGGGTGACAACATAGACATCATGTGGGCCAGTTGTCATTGTTTTACAGGTAAGAAAATTGAGGAGTAAGCAAGTATATTGCTTGTCCCAAATGAAAAGGTGAGTTACTGAAAGAACAATCACTTGATTAGCAATTAGGAAGTTATTTCACAAGTTTATTCATGTTGTCATTAAGTATGTATGATGGCATACACACACATCAAATTAAATATAATTAGTGCTATCTATTGATGATAGTTCCACTTGACTTTAGAGTGGTTACACTGCAGTGAGAACAGAATATATGAAGACTTGGCCTGACCTCATACCAGGGTAGAGAGGGCCTTAGTTTAGGAATGGAAGACCCAAAGATATGCCTCCTCTCATTTTATCTGTTGCTTTTTACAGTTATTTAAGGTTTCTTTTTTTTTTTTCTATTTGTTTTTTCTTTAATATAACTCATCAAGTTCTCAGTGATTGCTTACACTCGTTATCTAGGGCATCACATCACTGCTGGGCAGAATATTTCTTTGAGAAATGTCCTTATCATGTTCTCTTCTAAATAGCAGACTTGGTTCAGATTTGTGAACACTGGGGTTTCCCTCCCCCCTCATTTAAGCTGCTTATGATTAGGCAAGCTGACAAGAATTTAACATTAATAAGCCTCTGGCAGTAAGGACAGAACTTCTTAATGCTCAGCAGTTAACACCAAAAACATCAGCATTTAACAATGGGATCAAACTTTCCTTTGACACAAGGAGGTTATGATGACAACCTAATTGTTTTATTCTCCCCTGAAGATTTAAGGGGCTACTGTTCTGGCCCAGCTGCATGAAGAGGACACAAAGAACTTCAAAATCTTATTATGTTCCACGATTTTATTAAGAAACGTTTTTTAAAAAAGCTCAAATATATATTTTTTTTTAATTTCAAAATCAAACTTGAAGAACTTAGAAAAGTTGAATTTTCTAAATGTCATAGGGATTTTGCCACAGTGGGAACAGTGGTAACTTTAAGATGAAAGAGTCCTAGAACAAAAAATAAATAAATAAATAAAAATAAAATCTCAGCTTTACTACATTTTTTTCTAATTCCTGGACTGTACATTGTTCTCATTTATTTTTGATTAGAATGCTCTGAAGTCAAAATTTAAAGCAAAAGCTTATACTAGTTATTTCACTGAGGCATGTAGTATCAGGGAAATAGATGTGAAGTAAAGAAAGAGTGAGCTAGGGAAACCTGGTCACTACTTGGTGTCAAGCTCAACTGAATGCTTGTATATGGGACCATCTTCCCACAGGTCCAGTGAACTGTCACTTCTTAGAAAATACATCTGAAGAGAGCTAGAAGACATTATCCATAGAAGCAGAGATTATCCATAGACTCCAGTTCCCTATTGGTCAAGTTAACTCCACAGGGTGTTAACTCATGTGAACTTCCAGGTTGCCCATGTGTGGATACAAAGAGGGGCCAGGTAAATGCTGGTGACAACATGGAAGAGGCATGTAACACCAGTGATGGGTAAGGCCAGTTTGGTTGAGTGCTCATAAAGTTTGATCCCTAAATAGTGACCCTGTAATGGAACAAGTAGTCAAATGGCCAGTGTATTTGAGGTGGTGCAAAAGAAACATCTATTTGGTCTTAAAGTGTTTTTCTGAGAATTAAGTAGAATAAGTTATATAAAGGATTCAATGTATAGTAAGTATTTTATTTATGTCATGTAACCAGAATGTTCTGCTTCATCAAATTAAGATGAATTTTTATAAGTCCCTACTTATAGGAAGTGTTCCTCTCATACTCCAACTCAAATAATTTCTGGGCATTTGAGGAAAAAGGAGTCTTCTTATCCACTCCTATGTTTCCTTCCATGTGCCATCGGACATGGAGAAAAAGGTTGGTGCTACCCAAAGGTTGAGCTGAGAAAATGCAAAGCACAATCCAGGGGCAGCACCAAATATCTACTCGAAACAAGATTGGGATAAAGGGAGGAGGTGCACTTTGGAAACTTCCTGAATGTTGTTTGATGTCAGAAAGCAGTAGGGAATTAGGGGCTAAATGAGAATATAAGATGAATTAGGAAATGCACATCCTCCTATGTTTAGAATTTAAATGAAGTTGGAGAATAACCTGCAAGTTATGAAAAGCCCTGGAATGATTAATTTTATCAGCTTAAAGAAATGAAGATCTATACCATTTCACATGCTTTAAACCCTGTACCTTAAAGAGCTCTCCTGGAGTATTTCCTATGAGATGAGAAAACTTCCCTGTTCCTCCCTGCCAACCCTCACTCAAATAAGCAGTCCAGAAAGAACAAAACTCAATCCAAGAAAATATAATAAAATGTGAACAAGCATAGTACGTGTTCAAACTATTAAGAAGGAAAAAGAGAGAAAAGCACAAAAAAATTAGATACAAAAGAAAGAAACTTCCATTTACACATATATGGTAAACTATCTGAATAGCCCTCCAATGTACAAAACTAAATATAAAAATAATATAAAAATATATTAAGGTGTATCACTGAGAGAACATGGATGTAATACATCTCAAGATGTAAAAGAAGAAGAGAGAGGGAGAGAAGAAGAAGAGGAAGATTCTAAAATAGGTAGAGAGAAAAAGAGTGATCATCTCCAAAATATAGACAGACAGATGATGATGATAGAGATGATAGATAGATGATAGATAGGTAGATAAGGAAGTGGGGGAGCAATTAGATTGATGAAAGAAACCATAGATAGTGGATAATTATTGTCAATTGGAAGACAAAGTAACTTTCACATTAAAATTCCAAAATAATGAAACTAACTTTCTGGAAGAGACCAGTGGAAAATCTAACAACTGGAAAAGATATCTGTCATATACTAACCAGCAGGATGATGAAATAGCTATATTAATAAGAGGTAAAACATTTAGAACAACAAATATTACCAAATACATTAAAATTTTTGATATAATTATTAATATAGATAAAAATAATAAAAATGATCTTTCTACAAAAAGGAATAGATAATTATACTATAATGGTGGGAAATGTTAATACAATTTTCAGTAATTGAAAGATCAAACAAATAAAAAAATCAACAAACTTACCTTAATTGAGATATTAAAATCAGGACTGATAAGAATGGAGCCAACTAACATCATATGCCTCCTGATATGATTTAATAAGAAATATAAAATGCCACCTATGAATTATTCCCATAAAATTATTTAGCTTGAATAAAATAAAAAAGAAACAATCACAGACATCCAGAATGTGAGATAGTCTCTAAGGCAACTGGCCTCAAGTCTTCAAAAAAGTCATTATGATAAAAACAAAAAGAAAGCAATACAAAATGTCTACATTAAATTCTAGAATTAATTTGTACATTAAAAGAACCTCAGGGACACCTGGGTAACTCAATCGGTTAAGTGTCTGACTCTTGATTTCAGCTCAAGTAATGATCTCAGGGTTGTGAGATCGAGCCCCCCATCAGGCTCTGTGCTAGGCATGGAGCCTGTTTAAGATCCTCTCTCTCACTCTCCCTCTGCCCACCCCCCCAAAAAAAGAACATCCAACATAACAATCGGATGATGCTAATGTGAACCTTGGTTGGATCCAGAAATGAGAAAGGTTAAAGCATCTGTAGGAGATAATGTAAACTGTGGCAACCAGAATACAAAGGGACTGTTAGGGTTCCTTGATTTAGCAAAGTAAACTATAGGACATCTAGTTAAATTTGAATTTCATAAAATAATGCATAGGTATTTTAATGTAAGTATGTCCCATTCAATATTTGGGACATAGTTATACCAAAAAGTTATTTGTTGTTTATCTGAAATTAAAATTTAGCTTGGTACTGTGTATTTTATCTGGTAATCCTACTGTATATTCAATGATATTGTACAATTGTTATTTTCTTAGCTTAGTTAATGAGATTCAGGGGTGAAATACTGTGGTGTCTGCAATTTGAAATTATTCTGAAAAAAATTATTTTAGTATTTAGACTTTATCAATCAAGGTGAGGGATATACTAGTGTTAAATTTATTATTATATGATGTCTTCTAAAAATTTACTTCTTTAAAATATAGAATCGGCAAAAAGTTCATCAACTGATGACTTCAATATGAGCCATTTCTCTTAAAATTAACATGTAATATTGAGGGTTTTTTTTCAGTGGTTCTTTTCAGCCATGTGGCGAATTAAACAGTTTCAGGCCATTTTGAAAGGCAGGCATCACTTTAGGATAAATTGATTTCATTTGGGAGAAAATTAAAAAAAAGTAAAATACAAGTTTTCAACAAAATATTTATTTTTTAAAGGTATTATTTATTTATTTGAGATAGATTTATTTATTTATTTGCACAAGCGGTGGGGAGGGGCAGAGGGAGAGGGAAAACCAGACTCCCTGTTGAGCATGGAGACAGACTCTAGGCTTGATGCCCGGACCCTGAGATCACAACCTGAGCTGAAGTCAGATACTTAACCTACTGAGCCACCCAGGTGTCCCCACAAAATATTTAATAACTTTGATCTAATTATCAAATGTAGAACTTTGTTCATGAGAACTGGTACAACTGAAGAATGGTATATACCTGATGGATATACATTATTTTCAATCACTTAGAACACTAGCAAAATGTGATTAGATATCTTTGTCATAAAGCAGCCATCAACAAATATCAAAATCTACCTTATAGATTATGATCTCTGATAACCAATAGTAACAATGCCACATTCTTCTAAATAGCTAATGTACCATTAAAAAAGAAACTTAGAAAATGTTTATAATGGAATAACAAAGAAAATGTTTTAGATAAAATTTATGAAACACAGCCAAAGCAGTACTTTGAGGGAGACTTATAGCCATAACTTTGTACATTAAAAGAGAAGAAAAGTTCAAAACTAGTGAATTAAATATCAAATTGTGTTCCTCTTAGCCTCAACACAACCTCCTTGAGAACAAAGATGTTCCCTTTGTTATATTGTATTCTTCAGAGTGCTATCCATACAGTAAAACATTAAGTTAATCTAATAAATTGAATTGAATTTATTGTTGAAGTCCTAACCCCCAGTTCTTCAGCATGTGCCTTTATTTGATGTTATAGTTAGTTGAGATGAAGATCTAGTCCAATATGGGCTATGGATGGGCTCTTAATCCAACGTGACTGGTGAAAGGAGAAAGGAAAATCTGGATGCGCACACACACACACACACATAGGGAGAACACCATATGAAGATAAAGGTAGAGGTCAGAGTTATACTTCTAAATAGCAAGGAATACCAAAGATTGCCAGCAAAACAACAGAAGCTACAAGAGAGACACACACACTCTTCCTCACATATTTCACAAGGAAGCAACCTTGCCAAAATCTTAATCTCGGACTTCCAGCCTCCAGAACTGCGAGACAATGCGTTCTCGTGGTTTAAGTTACTCGTTGTGTAGTACTTTGTTACAGCAGCTCCAGCCAACTAATGCAGTTACCTTTCTGACTATATGTACCATTCACTGGGAAACCTTCATTTCTCTAAACTCAATAATTTATTCACTATCATATGTTGAACCTTCTATTTTCGTCATCCTTTCGTAGCCCTTGCCAATGCATCAAATCCCTAACAAGTAATTCCAGAATCCATTTCTTGAAAACCTACATCCTATGTTTATCAACTCCCACAAATATAGGATAAGTAAAAGAATCTTATAGGTAAATTATTTATCTGTCTGGCCTAAGCAAAACGATGAATGCTGGATAAATTGTTTCTATAGACCAGTGTGTTAAAGTACCAAAACATGTTGATTTTGTTTGCATAGACATTTTAGACATGGGTGGCTTTTTTGAGTGTGGTTATCAAACTAAATGAGGACCATATGTTATCAAAAGCATAAATCAAAAACAAAGAAGTTTTATTTTAGTGACAAAAGGATTTTAGGGTTAAAAAATACACACGACTTAAGAAAAAAAATCCCCACTTTATAATATATACATGTTGAAAGGTGGCAATTATATGTTATGATTTTTTTTTAAATTGTACAATAGTTTGAGTTGCAGTTACAATTTTAAATGAACAATTAGGAAGGATAATTGTATCTCATTATGTCAACTGGCCTACTCTAATGAGCTCTATTACTGGATAGTAGTGAAAGTAAAATGGGCCCCAAATATGATTTAGGTGACAAAATGGTATGTTCATCTTCTGGTTTTGAGCTTTTTCTATAGCAAATCATGTTTGTCAGTGATCCATTTAAGTTTGGGAGACATACTTCATCTGAAAGACCTGGAGAGGACAATTTATTTTGCAGCCAGTTTTTAAAAATTATTATTAGGAAGAAGGAAGAATTTTAAGTAAAAATGTTAAATCAAAAGGCAGCAAATATAGATAAGGAAAAAAAGCATGGGTATATCTATTTGAATATTCTGGGGAGCAGACAAAGGACATGACACCACAAAGTCATTAAATGACTCTGAGCACAATGTACTTAACTTTTTTGGCTCCAGTTTTCTCATCTCTAGATGTGAATAACACATTTTTACTCTCAAATTTGTTTTGATGGTTAAAGGAATTTATAGTTGAAATATGGTCGGCTGTAGGTAGCAATCGATCGCTGTTAGCCTCTTCCTTTCTGTCAGTTTTGAAAAGGAAAGATGGTTCTGACTTTTTATGTGACTCTTGAGGACATAAAAATCATTTACATTTCATTTTTTTGGTGAGTTACCCCCAGTTTGATAAAACGAAGTCAGACCATTTGGGGGAGTGTGCTTCCAGTTGTGGCTCAGTTATAATATGGGCAACAGGAGTATCTCCAGGAAAATGTTCTTCTAAGCACTTGTCCTCACTGGGGAGGTCTTTAGGAGGCTCTCTTCTGGGTTCTCATGTGCTTTTCTCTGACAACATTTTGCAAACACTTAAAAAGAGAAATTTTCAGGCCAGTCATTCTTTCATAAAGTCATTTCTTTAAATTTTACTGGCTTTCCATGGACAATGTCTTATAAATCTATCAATTTGGAGGGGGATCAAAATGTAGACCTGTAACCCACAGATTTAGATTTATTTCTGATTCAAAAGGTGACCTTGGGCAAAATTTGACTCCTTCATATTTTATTCCTCTCCTTGAAACATGAGAGGTCAAAATACCTGCCATCAAGCAATCTCTCTAGAGAAATATCAATTCTTAATCGAATCCATTGCACTTGATTGTAAAGAGAAAATAAGAAGTCCCTTCTGTAACATTCACCTAGTTCTCGCAGGCATGTGGACTTTCAATAAGGAGAAGGAATGTTTGATGTGTTAATAGTCTAATTCACAAATTCCGATTTGAAGGTAAGACTCACTCTTTATATAGTGTTGTGTTTGATGTTTTAGAGAAAAAGAGTAGAGGAATGAGAATCAGATTTTACCCTCGGGAGTCAATGGTAAAAATTTTCAGTTACCCCACTTCTCATGATTAATCTTGAAAAACTTAAAGAAACATGTGTAATGATAGTTCCAAGAGTAAAAAAGATAGAAAAAGATGAAGGTGGTGAAGTACTGTAACTATATCCATTGGGCTAGAGTTCGGCATTTAGAGTTTGTAAGGAGATATTTCTGAGTTTAGAAGACAATATTAGAATGTATATTTATGTATTTGTTTTCTCATCTATTTCTATTTTGCTTTGCTTTTATTTTATGCCATACGTACTATATTGGTACAATAGTACATGTATATAAATTTTAAGAAAGTAAAGAAATACATAATGCAAATATTTTGGGATAAGCGTTCTAAGTTTGATAATTAGGTAAGATCAATGAAAATTTGGAGACCACTGGGTTAAATTAAAAACATTGCTGTAGAAAAACAGATATTAACATTTATTGATTTTTACAGCAAGAGAAATGGTTGCCAAGATCCTACTTTAAGGCTTCCACGCTCTCTGTTCCAACTGCCTGAAATGTTCTTTCTCCCCAGATCCATCTAGTTCCTTCCCAAGGTCTTCCAGGTCTCTTAAAATATTGCCTTTCTCCTAAGTCATCTTTGTACTCCCTATCTAAAATTTAACACCGGTGCCCCAGTATTTCATATAGCTTTCTACTCTGTTTTTCTTCTGAGCACTTATCAGTCCTTATTCATCTATTATCTGTTTTACTAATTTTCTACACTACACTACAGGTTGTGTATTCTCTGCATTCCCACAAGTAAGTAAGCTGATGAGAGCAGAGAATTTGTATATTTTATCCACTCTTCCATCCCTAGTTTCTAGACTAACACCTGGTATATGATAGGTGCTAATATTTGGTGAATGGTATTATCATTTCATTTATTCCTCACAACCAAGAAAAGGAGATATTATGACCTATATTTTTAGCTAAATACATGGAGTATGTGAAGATAGTAAATGACTTACTTCAAACCTTAGAGCAAGTTAGAGGCTTCCTCTGAGGGATAAGAACATGAGGAGGGCAGTGGGCCAGATGGATGATAAGTGGTAAGAGTTGACATATAAAGAGAGTTCAGACTTGTTATATGGGTACCCAAGGAGTCAGGGTGAAATCGGTGGATACAAACTCTGGGAGAGAAATTTCAGATCTTAGCAAAGATGAATAGAATTAAAATGCAACATCTATGGAAAGAGAAAATGGAGATGTTCTAGAAAAAAATGTGTATGATCAGGCTGCCAGGCTATGGCAGTGATGATTAAAGTTCTAGAAGGAACATGGAATTAGATGTTTTTCAAGGATCTTGCATGATTTTCAAATACAAAATTTTAATAAAGCATGGCTGCCAATGATACCTGTTATTAAGCTTCTATGGAAAAAATTCTGGGATTTCAAATAAAAGTAATGAAAAGTCATTGTTCTATTTTGAGTAGATAAATCACCTCCAAGACAGAGAAAACTCGGGGTTAGGGGGGAGGGATGGATAACCTTTACAGAACATCTATTATACCAAACAATGCGTGAGACACTCTAATTACCTTTTCTATTTTTTTTCTGCACAGCATATTTTCAAATGAGGATGAGAAGATTCAGAGAAGTCAGATGACTTGCTCAAGGTGAACACAGTGAAGAAGTTGTAGATTTAGGACATGAAGTTGAGCTTTTAGACTCTCTCCTAGTCCTGTATTTTGTCAATTATACTATAGTTTATTCTTTTAAAGATATAAATTGGTTGAAAATACACATAAATTAATAAAAGCCTAAAAGTATTTTTATGTCTCAAATAAAGATATTTGAAACTGCTCCATTTAGCTTTGCTTATCCTAGAAGAACAATTTAGGGGTGCCTGGGTGGCTCAGATGGTTAAGCGTCTGCCTTTGGCTCATGATTCCAGAGTCCTGGGATTGAGTTCCGCATCGGGCTCCCTGCTCTGCAGGGAGCCTGCTTCTCCCTCTGCCTCTGCCTCTCTCTCTCTCTCTGACTCTCCTGAACAAATAAATAAAACAGTTAAAAAAAAAAGAAGAAGAACAATTTAAAGATATTGAAAACCACTGTAAGTATGAGTTCTGAAATTCAGGTAAACATAACTGAAACAAACCAGACCAAGTGAACCTGGATTGGCCATTTAGTTCCCACCTCAGAAAGTCTAAAGAATCATGGCAATATGTTTAAGAATAAAACATTTCAGCGCACTCATAACTTACTATATACATGGATTTATTCATTCATCCACTCATTCATTCCTCATAATTGAGTTTAAATACATCACCATAGATTATACAGTTGTCTTTTTATCTTTGAAATTATTCTCTGGTTATAAAAGAAAAAAAATCCCCTTTATGAACTTCAGAAAATAGAGAAATTTTCCTTAAATTACTATAGTTAAAATTCTTTCTCTCTAGTCATGAAGTATGTAATCTCAGGCAGGTTGGCATGATTTTATTGGTCAGCTAATATAACAACAACAGTTAGAGTGCTTACTCCATGGCTACACTTCAGAACTCATTGAATTTGCACCACAAATATAATATGTTGCTGGATCTCCATTTGGTAAGAGTAGAAACTGAGAGTATTAAGTAAATTGACCAGATTTACACAACTAGTACCTGTACTTAACACTGGAATAAGAATTTTTGGAGTTTAAAAATTATAGACCAGCTGCCTCTCTGGTTCTTTAAGAAATGAAAACTCTGGAATATCTGATTATTAGATGAATTAATAAGTGAATGATTAGATCAATCAACTGAGTTGAGCTAAAGCACAATACATACTATATGATCAAACACTATCTTTGTGGTTACTGAATTGAGGTGCTTTGAGATCTGCAGAGAAAAAAAATAGGTAGTACAATTGGTATCTGAGGGAAGTGAGGTAATCCCAACTGTAGGAAAGAGAGCAATTCAATTAATTCAACACATATAATATTCACATATGCTTGAAAGCCACTGGACTGGATCCTAGGGATATAGAAACAATTGTGATGTTTGCTGTCCTAAACGTCTTTCTAATGGGAGAGAAAGATTGATAAACAAATAACTGGAAAAGGATTTAGTTCAAACAATAATAGAATACAAATAAGATGTAGAAGTGTTATAGAAGTGAAAGAAACAAGGCTGAGTGCTTTTCTAAATGTTTACAGAAAATTCATATAGATATCATTTGTAATTAAATTCAAATTTCCACTGAGGGCAAAGAGCCTTTGTGACAGTGTCCTTGTGCTTTACATTCGTTTGAATTCTTTTTTTAAACTTCAGTGAACATCACAACTGAATTCTGTATATTACATCCCATAAATAAGAAATGGACCTTTGCTCAGTTTTTCTTTCTTTTTTTTTTTTTAGTTTCTGTGAAGCCAAATGATGCCTATATCATTAGAGTAAATTAGTGCTCTAAGATTATTTCTTTAACTAGAAAAATATGCAGATGCCAAATTTTCACATGGGCAATATAAATAAAAACTGCTGATCTCTTCTGACAATGGGTAGTCATTTGAGAGAATCTACATCGACTGCAGAAACAGGGCCTCTGCTCTAAACCAGGCTTTTTTGTTACTGTCCACATTTCCCCTTGCAGATCTGCTCATATATATTTGCTTATTTTTCATCCTTTAAGAGGATGGGAGATTATTTGAAATTTAACATATGAAGTTGAGATGTGCCTAAAGGACCCAGAACAAACGTTAAGTATAACATAAGTCTAGCAGGACAATTACTTGCTTAATGACTCAGAATCTGTGTCCAGCAATGCATGCTGTGATGGATGGAAGTGTTAAGCACTTACAATGTAGTTTTCAGATGATACCATTACAACAGAAAGTATTTAGACAGGTCCAGAAATCAAAGGA
This sequence comes from Neomonachus schauinslandi, assembly GCF_002201575.2. Taxonomy (NCBI): domain Eukaryota; kingdom Metazoa; phylum Chordata; class Mammalia; order Carnivora; family Phocidae; genus Neomonachus; species Neomonachus schauinslandi. The sequence goes on from NC_058404.1 coordinate 195,540,696, forward strand.
TTTTTGCAAGTCATCAAAAATTGAAATGAATATTGCTGAAGTGAGGATTCAAAGGGCCAGGAATTAAAATTAAGAACTCCAAAGTTTCTCAGACAACACAGCTGTCAGGGACAGTCCCAGAGTGGTATAGAAAAGAATTATCCTGACAACCAATCCTGTCAAGTGCTGTGCTAGGATTACTTTTCTGTTATTAAACCAATTTGGTCTTCCTCTGAATCCATAATATTCATCTGGAAATCAATTATGCAGTGTTTAGGAGAGGTGAACATAGAGGAGAATGCCACTTCTGAGCTCCTGCTAAAGATCAAACAAAATTCTAGACTATTGGCAAAGCAGTGAGTAAGATGAGAACACAGCGCTCAAGCGTAAGAACAAATTTGAAGACACTTATTTTATACACATAGAGTCACCTTGTACAATATTACCTATACCTTGTATATATTTGTTATAGATGTTAACGTAATGTAGGTAAGTGAAGCTGGACAAAACGTAATTACATTTTTATTGCTGAAAACATTCATTAAGTGGACCTTGTTTCCCAGACACAGTTTCTCCTTAGCATGCCAACCACCCATAAGTAATTCAGATGCCAGAATAGTTAACTGAGAGTCTGCCTGTCAAGCCAGCAGGAGTAACTAGGAATCTTATTTCACGTTAAAGGGATAAGCCATGTCTAGAATATGTATATCCTTAGCATATGTTTACTCAGTTATTTTTCTTCTGGATGGAGTCTGGAAGTAGGACATCACCATTTCACCTCATTTTGGATGATTCTCCTTCACTGTACTGTAGCTGGTAACCTTCATCAGTTCACTTAGGTGTGCTGCCTTCACAAGTGCCCTTCTTTGGATAAGGGTTCAGAACACCTATCTTTCAGGGTGATCCCTAATTCACTGGTTGGCAGAGTCCATGATCGGCAGTTCCCTCTGTGTTCCTGCTCAAGCAAATTCCAAAGCCCTTACAACTCACAACTAGCAAAGAGAAGGCCCCCAGGGTACAGATGAAAGCTTGCCCAAGAACCTTGAAACACTTATGGGGAGATGAAAGCATATAAAAGTATGGGATTCCCACCAGGGCTTAGCTTATGGGTTCTTGCTCCTCTCCTGAATGTGCTCTAGTTTATTTATGGCTGAACTAAGATCTTGGCAAAATAGTTGGTCCTCAAACCAGCAACCACCTAAATTGAGTTCATTTTCTCCATGGACTTTTCCCATGCTCTTTTACCCTCCACTTTTTCAAGTGTCCATTTTGTCTTTATAAGCATCTTTATGTACTTATACCTCAAAGAGATTTAAAAAAATGAGGGTGGGCAAAACAATATCCCTCCTTCAGTTTTTCAAAGATAAAAATGAGCTAAATTAAACTTTAGGAAATACAATTGGAGTCACAGACTGACCAAAACCTTTCTTTTGTCATGCTTCTTCAAATATTCAGACCTTTGTCCTGAGAGTGAGGTGGGAGTCTGCTTCAGGAATAAGAGGATCATTACAAGATGATGTTTATAATGTGCCTTCACCTTACAGAAGAAGAAGGACCAGGCAAAGCAGAACAATGTGTTATGAAACTCTGCATTTTTAAAAAGTATAACAGTTATTCAAAGGGCAAAGTTTCCTCATTTCCTGGGGGTGCTTTTCCCTGTAACTCAGTACCCTGGCCCCTTTCTACAATAGCAGTAAGTACAACTCATTAAGCAATTGAAGAACCAGAAAGACACATTGCTAATAAGGACATCTTAAAAGCTTACGTATATTCATTTAGCTTTATGCCAATTTCAATTTTGTTCTATGTTTCAATTCAACTTCTAAATTCTTTATGAGTATCACTACAAAGAGTCAAGTAAAAACTACAGAAAAATATCCACATTCTTTAAAGAAAATGAAAAACAAATACTTTGCTGGATTATCTGGGTATACAGGATACTTGCTCATGGACATTTTTAAGGGATGCATTATCAAAATAATGTATATACTATTTTCACTTAAATATTTATGCCTTTTGAGGGAAGCATTAATGTATGTTAAAATTCATTGGGAGGTCAGAAGGTTATATTTAAACATTAATCCTGATAAGAGCCACATGCTTTTGAGAAAGTCAGTTAATTCCTGTGAACATTACATTCTATAACCTCATTCCCATCTAGTCCTGCCTTCCTGGACCTATTAACATTATGTCCTGAGTTAAGGACAGTTTACCCTTTGGAACATCAGGAAGCTCCCTCAACTACTGATCACCAAACATAAAATGTGGTCCTCATGCCTTGCATCCTTTCCTGTTTTCCTGTGTCTATGGAAGGACTGTTCCGCCATACCTAGGAGGAGCTCTGAACCCTAGCTGTATTTCTTCTCCATCCCCTTCTCCCTCTCCCACCTCCCCCTCTTCCTCTTTCCCCTCTTAGACCCATTCTCTCCTCCTCCCCCTCCTCCTCCTCCTCCTACACCCTCTCTTTCCCTTCTCCTTCCTCCCCTTCTTCTCCCCACCTTCTTCTTCTTCTTCTTCTTCCTCTTCTTCTTCTTCTTCTTCTTCTTCTCCTTCTTCTTCTTCTTCTCCTTCTTCCCCTTCTCCCCCTCCTCTTCCTCCTTTTTCTCCTCCTCCTCCTTGTTGTTGTTGTTGTTCTTCTTCTTCTTCTTCTTCCTCTCCTTCTT